>NC_000079.6:35703574-35881074 GCF_000001635.26 Mus musculus
TGCCAACTTGAAAAGAGCCGGTTTGAGCTTAGGATTTTGGAGGTCTCCGTCTGTGTTTAATTCTCCCCACTGCCTTTGGAGCTGTGATAAGATGGCAAAACACAGTAGGACTACTTGATTCAGAGAGTGGCTCACTTCCTAGTATCCAGAAAGCAAATAAAGGGAGGAAGGGGTCAAGGGTCCCTTCATCCCCTTCCTGGGTACCCAGTGATCAGAAAACTTCTCACCAGGCTCCACTTCTTTCAGGCTCTGCCAACTCCCAGTAGCATCACAGGCTAGCAACTAAGTCTTTAACACATGGGTCTTTGGGGACACGTACCCAAACCACAAAAATAATTTTGAGAATACTTTTTCCTAATCCCTCAAGTCACCAATGGTCAAGACATATGCTGTTAATTCACAACACCTGCATTCCGGCTCCTACCAGACAATCCGATCTTGAACTCCTTGCTCTCTAATCCCTTAGCAAAACACCATTTTTTTTTTCTTTCTTGAGAAATAATGTTGATGGGAGGGTTTGCAAATTCTCCATCCTGCTGGTTATCCTAAAATGTACGTTTGGATCAGACTGGATCAGCAGCATCGTGTGTATTTAGATCACGAGTATTTGCTTCACGTAGAACTGAATCGCCCGAGTTGTACTTATGAGGAGGGGGTTTGATCATACTCCACTCAAAGGAATGCTGTCTTATTCTAAACATGGAGATTTTCACGGCTAGTCTGATCTGCTAGTACAGCAGCTTCTTCCCCATGAAGATGCTCCTAGGGTTGCAGCTTCAGGAGAACCTCAGCTTCTCCACATAGCTTTTCATCTAAAGAGCAGCATTAATCTGACCGGGGTAAGGTTTATTTGGGCTCCTGGTTTCATGGACACTTGGCTCCTTTGCTTTTGAGTCCGGGTTGAGGCAGTGCAGCATGGCAAAGAGCATGTGCCTAAGAACCTACTGAGCTCAGCACAGCTGGGAAATGGAAGAGAAATGAAAGCAACTGCAGACCCACCTCAGGGTTCCTCCTCTTAAAGTTTCCACCACTTTGCAATAAGCTAGAGAGCCAGCCTGTAGCATTGTCACCCTTTGGGGACATTAGGAGTACTTTCTTTTCCGCTGTTGCCACTAGGAAACATAGAGGCACATTTATCTGGATTCTATTAGTCTGTAAGACTCTTATCCTTGGCCTTAGTTTATGTATTAGTTGCTCTTCTCCTTGCTGTGATAAAATACATAACAAAAGCAACTTAACAGAAGGAGGGCTCATTGGGCTCACAGTCTGAGGGTGCGGTCTCTCATGGTAGGGTAAGGATGGCAGCATTAATGTGAAGCAGTCAGTCCCATTGCATCCACAGTCAGGAAGCAGAAAGACAAGGATGCTGGTGTTTAAATAGTGTTCTCCTTTTTATTGCTGCCAGTATCCCAGCTGATGACATTAAGATGGGTGTCACCACCTCAGTGTGATCTAGACAATCCAGGGGCTTGTCTCTGTAGTGATTCTAGATCCTGTCAAATTGACAATATTAATCACCACAGTGGCACACACTAGTAATCTCAGAGCTTGGTTAGAAGATTAACATAAAGGATCACAAGTTCAAGACCAGCCTGGAGTACATAATGAAACTTTGTCCCAAATATATCTATATCGATATCAATATCTATATCTATATCTATTCACACATACACAAACACACATCTATATAGTGTATATATAGATTGATATTTATGTAATTCAAATATATATGTGTACACATGTGTACATATATATGTGTACATGTACATTTATATGTAGATACATATATATGTCAATGGCAATACTTCATGAATTTCAGTTGAGTTAAGTTCCTGATACAATTTTTCAGTTAAACCTTTACCCAAAATCTTTTAGTCAGTTAGACCTGATAGCACAAGAATATGATCCCAGCTACTCAGGAAACTGAGGTAGGAAGATGGCAAGTCTAAGCTCCACTGAACTTAACCTTGAAAGTGAGTTCAAGGTTAGCCTGAATGACAGTAAGACTCAAAACTTTAAAGGGGCTGATGATGATGCTAGGGCCAGGAAGTGGGAGTGGGTGGGTTGAGGAGCAGGGCGGGTGGAGGGTATAGGGGGCTTGGGGATAGCATTTGAAATGTAAATGAAGAAAATATCTAATTAAAAAGAAGAAGAAAAAGAGCTGATGATGTAATTCAGTAATGGTGTGCTGGCTCAGCAAGTGAAAGACCCTAGGTTTTATGCCCAACACCATAACAAGAAAAAGAAGAATCTTTAAGCTGAGTGCTTCTGATGCTAGGCCTTGAATGGTACTCAGCTGTGCTTGGAGAGCAAGCTTAAGCCATGAATTTAAATCAATCATATGTCTTTTCCATAACAGAAATATCTCATTTCAGAAGACCTGCCTAGTTCCCTAAATCAATCAATCAATTTTTCTTTCTTTCTTTCTTTCGTTCTTTCTTTCTTTCTTTCTTTCTTTCTTCCTTTCTTTCTTTCTTTCTTTCT
This sequence comes from Mus musculus, assembly GCF_000001635.26. Classification (NCBI taxonomy): domain Eukaryota; kingdom Metazoa; phylum Chordata; class Mammalia; order Rodentia; family Muridae; genus Mus; species Mus musculus. The sequence continues at coordinate 35,706,059 of NC_000079.6, forward strand.
TTCTTTCTTTCTTTCTTTCTTTCTTTGGGTATGTATGCCTTACATATTCCAATATCAGAAGAATTTTTCCTGACATATTCTACTATCTTCATAGATCAGGATTGAAATGATACCTTATTAGTTTTATTAAATATAGAGCCTTTGAAATCAGATTTTATATATGTGTGTATAATTGTAATGTATATGTATATATGTATACATACACGTGTATATGTATATGTATATGTATATGTATATGTATATGTATATGTATATGTATATGTATATGTGTATATATATGCAATTCTAGACACAGTGTGAATTATTACTTTGGGTCCTAAAGCAAATACATGGGTAAATTTAATTTCTATTTTCTTTTCTAACAAATATTATCCGACTTGAAGCTTCTTGTTTATCCTATCTAAATATCACACAGAAATGGGTACAAAATATAATTGTAAAAGAAAGGAGGAATTTCCTAATGTTCTCAAACTCACAACTAGACATTAGGAATTGACCTTTCACCTTTTAGATCTTAGAATCACTACCATGCAGCAAGGTAACACTTCAGGCAGAAGTGTTACATCATTGAGATTTTTACAACATTTTGGATAAAGAATTGTTGAAGCTCACTCTTGCTCTCTGAGCATAGTAGACAACTTAGATTGTAGGAAAAAGTATTTGAATACTGAAGCACTGCTTCCCAACAACTTTTAACTGTCTATACACAGTCTTGCTTTTCTTTTGCTATGATAAAGACCATGACCAAAAGCAATTCAGGATAAAAAGGGTTTATTTCATTGTACAGCTTATAGTTCAGCATGAAGGAAACTCAGGGCCGAGATAACAACAAGGAACCTGGAGGCAGGAACTTAAGCAGAGGTCTAGGAAGAGCTCTGCTTACTGGCTTGTTCCTAATGCTTGATCAACCTGCTTTCTTTTTTTTTTTTTTTTCTTCATTTTTTATTAGGTATTCAGCTCATTTACATTTCCAATGCTATACCAAAAGTCCCCCATACACCCCCCCCCCACTCCCCTACCCACCCACTCCCCCTTTTTGGCCCTGGCGTTCCCCTGTACTGGGGCATATAAAGTTTGCAAGTCCAATGGGCCTCTCTTTGCAGTGATGTCCGACTAGGCCTTCTTTTGATACATATGCAGCTAGAGACAAGAGCTCCGGGGTACTGCTTAGTTCATATTGTTGTTCCACCTATAGGGTTGCAGTTCCCTTTAGTTCCTTGGGTGCTTTCTCTAGTTCCTCCATTGGGGGCCCTGTGGTCCATTCAATAGCTGACTGTGAGCATCCACTTCTGTGTTTGCTAGGCCCTGGCATAGTCTCACAAGAGACAGCTATATCTGGGTCCTTTCAGCAAAATCTTGCTAGTGTATGCAATGGTGTCAGCGTTTGGAAGCTGATCATGGGATGGATCTCTGGATATGGCAATCACTAGATGGTCCATCCTTTCGTCACACTTCCAAATTTTGTCTCTGTAACTCCTTCCATGGGTGTTTTGTTTCCTATTCTAAGAAGGGGCAAAGTGTCCACACTTTGGTCTTCGTTCTCTTGAGTTTAATGTGTTTAGCAAATTGTATCTTATATCTTGGGTATCCTAAGTTTCTGGGCTAATATCCACTTATCAGTGAGTACATATTGTGAGAGTTCCTTTGTGATTGGGTTACCTCACTCAGGATGATGCCCTCCAGGTCCATCCATTTGCCTAGGAATTTCATAAATTCATTCTTTTCAATAGCTGAGTAGTACTTCTGCTTTCTTATATGACCCAGAACCACCTGCCCAGGGAATGCACTAACTGCAGTAAGCTGGGTCCTCCCACATCAATTATTAATTAAGAAAATACCAGACAGACTTTCCCACAGGCCAATATGATGGAGGCACTCCCTAACTAAGGTTCTCTCTTCCCAGATAGCTCTAACTCGACAAAAACAAAACAAAACAAAAACCAACTAATACAAATTATTGTATTATCTTCAATATCTAGCTTGGTTGTGGTCTTTCTGAATCGGGCTTACTTCATTTAACATAATCTCCAGTTCCACCCATTTTCCTACAAAAGCATGATTTTACTTTTCTTCTTGTTTTTAAAGATCTACTTATTTGTTTCATGTGTTTATGCACACACTTTTAAGGTCAGGGCACATGTTTGCTACTGCGTGTATGTGGAGGTCAGAAAGTGATTTTCTAAAATCCTTTCTCTCCTTCCTACTCGTTTTTGAAGCAGGGTCTCTCCTATGTCTGCCAGTGCACTGCTTACACAAGCGTCTTGTCTCTGCCTCCCATCTCACCAAGGAAGAGCTAAGATTAAAGACATAAGCCATCGCATCTGGCTTTTTACGTGGATTCCAGGAATCAAATTCAGGTCACCAGGCCAACTTCACCTTTCATAAGGCTGAATGAAATTTCTTTGTGTGTTTGTAGCCTGCATTCTTTATCCACTCATTTAACAGATGAACATCTAGGCTAGTTCCATTTTTTTTTTTTTTTTTTTTTTTTTAGCTACTTTAAGTAGTACCACAATGAACCTGGAGTGCGGTGTCTCTGTGGTGTGTGGACTTAGATTCCTACAGGTATATGCCCAAGAGTGAGAGCTGATTTATGTGGTTGTTCTATACTTAGTTATTTGAAGAATCGCCGCATTGACTTTCATAATGACTGCATTGATTTAATTCCCACCAGCCATGCATAAGAGACTCTCTTTCCCCAGAATTTGATATCATTTGCTTTCTTTCAGTTTTATTCTGAGACAGGGTCTCACTATGTAATGTTAGTTAGCCTGGAACTAGCTATGTAGCTTAGGCTGTCCTAAAACTTGCAGAGTCTGCCTGATCCTGGTCCACAAGTGCCTAAAGGCATGTGCTTCATGGTTAGACATCCTTTCCCCAGATGGTACCTTAGAGCTGTTTCAATTTGCGTTTTTGTGATGGCTAAGGCTAAATATGTTGATCCCTTTATTAAATTTATTTTAAGTTGTGTTTCTATGTGTGTCTGTGTGAGGGTGCGTATCTGAACACAGGTGTCCACAATGGCCATAGAATGCTAGAACCCCCAGAGCTGCAGTTAGAAGTGGTTTGTGAGCTGCTGGATGAGGGCGCTGGGAACTGCACTCTCAGGTCCTCTGCAAGAGCAGTATACACTCCTTAACTGCTGAGCTGTCTCCCCAGACCCCACATTGTCAAGTATTTATTGGCCATTTGTACTTATTTCTTCTTTTCAGAACTGTCTATTCCTTCATTTGTCCATTTATTGATTAGTTTGGGGTTTTTAATGCTTAATTTTCGTAGTTAAAAAAGTTGTCGTATTTGACATGTAATTGACAAAAACAAAAAAAACAAAAACCAAACCAAAACCAAAACCAAAACAACTCTTTCTGCAAGCAATCTCTTTGCCCTGCTGATGTTCTCATTTGCTGTACAGGAGATCTTTAGTTTTATATAATCTCATTTGTCAATTCTTGGAATTAGTTTTTCGGCCGGGTGTGGTGGCGCTCGCCTTTAATCCCAGCACTCTGGAGGCAGAGGCAGGTGGATTTCTGAGTTCGAGGCCAGCCTGGTCTACAAAGTGAGTTTCAGGACAGCCAGAGCTACACAGAGAAACCCTGTGGGGGGGGGGGAGGGGAAGAGGGGGGGAGGGGAATTAGTTTTTCTGCACTATTGGTGTCTTTTTCAAAAAGCCCTTAATCAGTGCTTACTTCTTAAAGTGTTGTAGCTATGCTTTCCTCTAGGATTTCAAAGTTCAGGTCTTTGGTCCATTCTGTATTGACTTTTCAGTAAACTGGAATATGCAGATTATATTTCATTCTTCTACATACGCTATCAAATTTCCCCAGGACCTTTTGTTGAAAGGCTATCCTTTTCTTTTCTTTCTCTTTTCTAAGACAGGATTTCTCTTTGTGTAGTCTTGGCTGTCCTGGAACTCGATTTATAGAACAGGCTGGCCTTGAGCTTACAAAGAATCACTTACTGGGATTTAAAGGCAAGAATTAGGTGACTGTAGCAATGGGAATCTATTTCTGGTTCCTCTATTCTATTCCATCAGCCTTCATGTCTGTTTTTGTGCCAGTACCCTGCTATGTTAGTTACTATGGCTGGATGGTATACTTTGAGATCACAGGCTGGCATGCTTGTTTATCTTTTGCATTTATCCCGTTTTGGCTTTTCAGGATCTTCTGTGCTTTCATAAGAATTTTGGAATTGTCTATTGCTTTGAAGAATTCAATTATAACTTTGATGGCAATAATGTTGAATCTGTAGATCATTTTTCAAAATATAGCCATTTTACAACACCAATTGTGCCAGTCTTTTACTTGGGTGGTCTTTCAATCTTCTGGTGTCTTTTCCATCTATTTATTCAGTATTAAAGTTTTCTTTGCAGAAGTATTCCACCTCCTTGGTTAGGTTGACTTGTTTTTTTCAGATACAATGAATGAGATTTCTTTTTCCCGATTTCTTTTTCAGAAAGCGTGTTGGTGTCTAGAAAAGTTAACTGATTTCTGTATGTTGATTTTGTATCCTGATGCTTTTCCAAAAGTTGTTTTCAGATCCAAGTTTTCTGGCTGAATCACTAAGCTCTTCTTAAAAAGTATTTTTTATATGTATGAATGTTTTGCTTGCATGTATGTGTGTGCCGTTTTGCCTAGTTATATGCATGAGCATCATATGTATTCACAGTGCCCTGGGAAACAAAAAGAGGGTATCTAATCCCCTGAAACTGGAGTTACATACAGTTGTGAGATCCCATGAAGGCGCTGGAGATAGAAGCCAGGTCCTCTGCAGGAGCAGCTAGTGCTCTAAACCACAGAGCCATCTCTCCAGCCCCATTAAAGTCTTGTAAGCACAGGGTCACATCAACTATACAAAGGAACACTATTCCTTCCCACTGTCTTGTTTCATTCTTTTTCTTTTATTTTCTTATCTTATCACTTTGGCTAAGACTTCAAGCAATGAACCTAGGTACCTTTGTCTCATTCTTGATTTTTTTTTTTAAGGAAATGATTTCAGTTTTTTTCTTATTTAGTATAAAATCTGTTGTATACAGCCTTTGACATACTGAGTTCCTTTGGTCCTGGTGTCTTTAGGACCTTTATTTTGGAGGAAGACTGGACTTGTCCTGCCTTCATTGCTGTTATGTGAGTTCTGCCCATAAATCTGTTTACATGTTGTATTACATTTGTTGATTTCCATATGTCAACCCAACTCTGCATTCCTGGGACAAAACTCACTTGTAACTTCTTTGTGATATGTGGTCTTCTTAATGTATTCTTGAAAATGACTTTCAAGATTTTTTTTTTTTTACTTTAAAGAATTTTTTGAGAATTTTACATTTATATTCGTCATGGAAATTGGCCTGTAAGTTCTCTTCTTTGATATATATTTACCCAGTTTGGGCACCAGGACAATACTTACTCGAGTGCCACCTCTTTTACACTGTGTGGAACAGTTTCGGGAATATTTTGTGAGCCTATGTTTTATTACTTTCTGGGTCCCATTGCTTGTGGATCTGCTTGTTTATATCTTCCAGACTTTATTCTGGTAGGGACTGTTAGTTACTTTTCTAGTGCTGTGATAAAACACCATAACCAAGACAACTTATAAAAGAAAGAGCTTATTTCGGGCTTAGGGTTCCAGAGGGACAGGATTTCAGTGTTATCACTGGGGAGATTGGGGTGGAGGGGGAGGTGTGGCAGCAAGTAGCAGGCATAGCAGCAGGAACAGCTGAGAACTCACATCTCAATCCACAAGCAGGGAACAGAGAATAAACAGCATAGGAATAGGCCTTTGAAACCTCGAGGCCTGATGCCAGTGACCCACTTCCTCAAACAAGGCAACACACCCTAAGCCTCCCCAAATTAACACCAATGACTGGGGGACCAGGCATTCAAATGCCTGAGAATATGAGGAACATCTCATTCAAACCAGTGTGTCTGGAGACTGATCCATTTCTTCTAGATTTTCCATTTTGGGGGTAATATGCATTTTCAAAGTATTTCCTAAACATCCCCTGGATTCCACCGGAGTCTGCCATAATCTCACTTTTTGCATCTTTAATTTTACTAATTCAGATCTCCTCTTCTTCTTTTGATATCTTTGACCAGGGTTTGCCAATCTTATTTATATTCTCAAAGAATCACCTTGATTGAATGACTCTGTGTGCCTCCACACGTTAATTTCTACCTTGGTCTTTATTATTTCTTGCCTTCCAATGTTTTTTGAGTTTGGCTTGTTTTTCTTTTTCTCTGCTTGCTCAGTCCCTGCTCACTCCACCCAAAGCTTTATTTATTATACGAAAGTACACTGTAGTTGTCTTCAGACGCGCCAGAAGGCATCAGATCTCATGACGGGTGGTTGTGAGCCTCCATGTGGTTGCTGGGATTTGAACTCAGAACCTTTGGAAGGGCAGTCGTTACTCTTAATCACTGAGCCATCTCTCCAGCCCCTGTTTTTCTTTTTCTAAGAGTGTATTAGTCAGTCGTCAATTCTCCATATTGTTTCACTTTTATCTGATAAGATGAAAAAAGTTATTTAAATTCTTTTGTATTTCTTAAGACTTTGTGACATAGAGTGTGTTCTATTTTAAAGGTTCCATGTATTCCATTTTTGTTGGATGGAATAGTCTATAGATATTTACTAAACCCATTTGATCTGTGATGCAGTTTACCTCTGAAGTGTCTTTTATGAGTTTTAGTTTGGGTAACCTGTCTAAATATGAGAGTAGGGTATTGAAGTCACCACTAATATTGTACCAGGAGTTATCTGACCTTTGTGCCTATTAGTTTTGTTTTGGGGTTTTGGCATTGTTCTTTTGTTTTGTTTTATGAAACTGGGTGCCCCAACACCCAAATGCATATATTTACAATTGTTGAAGTTTTCTTGATGGATTGCTTCCTTTATTAGTATGTAGTACCCTTCTTTATCCCTTTAAACTAATTTGGTTTGAGGTATAGTTTATCAGATAGGTACCGTGATGTATTGACTGCAAGACTTTTTTGTTTTGTTTTGTTTTGTTTTGTTTTTTTGAAACAGGGTTTCTCTGTGTAGCCCTGGCTGTCCTGGAACTCACTCTGTAGACCAGGCTGGCCTCAAACTCAGAAATCCACCTGCCTCTGCCTCCCAAGTGTTGGGATTAAAGGTGTGCGCCACCACTGCCCTGTGCAAGCCCATTTTTTAATCTCACATTTGATTACCCTAGTTTCTAAGGAAGTCAGACTTTGATGGTGACAAATATGTACACCTGAAAAAAATCCTATAAATTAAATCATTTACTCAGACATCTTGAAAGTCATTCCAAATTCTTTAAATTTTAATTCCTGACATGTCTTTTTTACAACATTTCAAAATATTATCCTCTTACTTGATAATCATCTCTCTGAGCTCTGTACTGTTTGTGTTCTCTTTTCTTTCTTTCTTTCTTTTTTTTTTTTTTTGTTTTTTGTTTTTGTTTGTTTTTTTTTGTTTGTTTGTTTGGTTGGTTGGCTTTTTGCCTCTCCCAAGCACACAAAATAAATGTTAGAAGCATTGAGCTGACTCAGTAGGTAAACACACTTGCTACCAAGTCTAAGCACTTGGTCTTGTTAAATATTTTCTACTCCTCTCCCTATTTCTAACTTGTGGGTATGGTCAAGTTCAGCACCAGGCCTGGTCACTTCTTCCCTCAGGTTTGCTAGATTGTTTCTTTGCATCAGTAAGACTCTACTGTTCCAAATGTTCATTTGAATTCCAACCTCTAGTCTCAGATTACCTACCAGATAATTCCAATTGACACTTCAAATAACTGCTAATAGCTATTAACATAAGACTTAGCACTAATAAGAAAGATAACTTCTGTGATGTTTTGGGGCCTCGCAAGCACACACACACACACACACACACACACGTTACACCAGGTGCTTTTAAAGTACCACATCCCTTAGATCCTAGAACATGGGAGATAGAGGCAAGCAGACCTCTATGAATTCAAAGTCAGGCTGGTCTATGTAAAGTTCCAGGTCAGCCAGAACTGCACAGTGACACTGTCGCAAAACAAACTAACCAACCATACCAAATATAGATCTCCAGCCGGTGAGATGGTCAGCAGGTAACAATGCTTGCCACTAAGACTACTACTCACCTGACTTGCATTCCCAGACTGCACATGATGGAAGGAGAAAATGGATTCCTGAAAGTTGTCACTCTGACCTCAGCATGTGCTCTGCAGCATACATGCACCACCCAACACACACATAATAAATAAATGTTCGGACTCACTGAGCTGACTCAGTAGGAAAGGCACTTGCGACCCAGCCCAAGCACTTGAGTTCCATCTCTGGAACACTCAAATGAAGAAAGAGAAGAAAGGACTCTTACAAGCAGTCCTATGACAGACACACACGCACCATAGCAAGTGGTCATGCATACACACCATGTTTTTAGTAAGTATTCAAAACAAATCTCAAGACAGTCATTGTGGCATATTTGTAATCTCAGCATTTTGGAGGCTGAGGCAAGGGGATTATTAGTCAATAGTAGCCTAGAGTAGAGCTATAGGCTGTCTTAAGCAAACAAAACCCTCAGTTAATCTCTTATTGATGGATTAAACACTTTGGTTTTACCTATTACGAAATTAAGAATAAGAGAGTGTGTAAGTCCTGGGTGATGGTGGGCGTTGGGGTGGTGGTGGTGCACACCTTTTATCCCTGCAGGGAGGCAGAGGTAGGCATCTCTCTGATTTCAAGGCCATCCTTGTCTACAGAGTAAGTTTCAGCACAACCAGGGCCTCAAAGAGAAACCCTGTCTCAAACAAACAAAACAAACAAACAACGGTAGTGGAAATTGTTCTGATTCCCCCAATGAATAGATCACAAAAATAAAATTTGAATGTATGTATTAGTTGCCTCCCAAGGCATAGGTAAAATGAAAGTCTTTTTATTTTTCTCTATAACAAAATGTATTTCTCTTATGTTCCTATTTTTTGTCTATGGTCCTTCAACTAAATACAGGAGCTTGAGAATTTGAATATCTCTCTTTTAGAAAGACAAAAAGGTAGAAAGAACTTGGTGGGAAAAGAAGGATGATCAGTAGGAGTAGATGTGGACAGAAGGAGAGGGTGATATGTAGATAGGTCCAATGGCGTATATCTGTATGAAAATGTCACATGTGATCATTATGAATAATTAGCATATGCTAATAAAAACTTAAACAATTTTCCTCCTCCTTATTTCCCTTCGTATCTAATTCACCATTAAGTCCTGTAGTGTTGCTTCTAAATTCTTCCTCCTCTCTTTTATATGCTTACTAAGGCACCCAGCGAACCTCTGTTCTCTCTCTATCTCCTGCCCATACCCTTCTTCCTGAGGACCAGAGGGTGGCAATTTTTTCTGTTCACCAGCATGCCTCAAAGCCTCACCTGACAGTGTTGGCTTTACTCTTCTTGCTGTGATCAGATACCACAGCCCGTGTGCCTCACTCCATTTTATTTCCTGCCTTCTAAATCTCTGTTCATATCATCTTTCCTCTCTTTACCCTGCTTCTGACCCTTAAAATGTTGAACTAAAGTCTCTGAGTTGATTCTTTGCTCTCTACTTTCTTCCAAAGTTCATCTCCTGTGTTTATTATATGTATTATTCACTCATCACAACCGCAATGTTGCTCTGTGATGGAATTAAGTGTCTTGGATAGGAAGATGTTGCTCAGTGGCAGAGTGCGTGTGTGGTTTGTAGCTTTTGCATACTCCCTGGTTACATACCCAGTGCCTGCCAAATTCTCGTGTGTGTGTGTGTGTGTGTGTGTGTGTGTGTGTGTGTGTGTGTACTTGTATATATACATCTGCATGCACAGCTAGAAGATGATGTCCAGTATCTTAGTACCCTCCATCACACACCTTGGTTGAGCAAGACCCAGAGACCCTCCTGTCTCTGTCCCTCGAAGCACTGGGGTTGCAGGTGCTTCTGCAGCCACCTCCGACTTTTTCCATGGGTTCTGGGATCCACACTCGGCTCTTCCTGCTTGTGTGGCCAACACTGTTATCACAGAGGCGCCTTTCCCACCTTTCATCAGATTTTACGTTCCTGGAGAGCGAGAACAGATTTCCAATAACTCCTATACCCCTCCAATTCCTCTTCCTTCCTTCCCTCCCTCCCTCCCTCCCTCCCTTTCTTTCTTCCTTCCTTCCTTTCGTTTCTTCCCTCCCTCCCTCCCTTCCTCCTTATCCTCACCTCTTTCTGATAGGCTCTTTTGTCTTCTATGTGGGTTCAAGGTCACTGTATCACCCAGGATGGCCTTAAACTTCTGTCCTCATGCTTCCACCACCCCTAGGTTTATGGAGACTAAACTCAGGCCTGGAATGATTAAATTCAAGTTCACTCACTGTGTGACTTCAGGCAATTTCAACCTTTTCATAATATGTGGCTGTCTTTTGCCCCCTAACAGCTTGCTGTGAGGTCCATGAGTTGTTGAGAGAACATTTGGCCCCTTCTTGGCTCCTATGGCTACAGAGAACTGCAGCTATTATCGATATGAACTGCAGCTATTATCGATATGAACTGCAGCTGTTATCGATATGAACTGCAGCTATTATCGATATTATGATTACTTAATAACTGAAGGGTGTTATTCTCTTTTTATATCCCATATAAAGTATAAATGATTGGTCAGGACCAATGTTATATCCACAACTGATTGATATAAATAAATGTATAGATTATAAATTCGTATGTAGTTACAACTGGGCATGCTGGCACCAGCCTATAATTCTAGCCCTCAGAAGGCTGAAGCTGGAAGATCACAAATCTGAGGCCAGACTGGGCTACATAGTGAGACTTCATTTCAAAAAGGTGCCTAGATGTAGATATACACATATGCATATATTTAATATTAAGATGATTTTTTTCTAAACTAATAATTCCCAAACACATGTCTACACAAAAATAAAAGCTCTACTATAATAATTAGGAAACGTAGTAAAATGTAAAGGCTTCGCCTATGTTTTGTTTTCATGATTGCCCTGGTCCTTTGCTTGGGTTGGAATCCCCTTAGTTGTGAAGCAGTAGTGAGGATAACAGGTAACAGACAGCGGCTGCGCTGCTAGTTGTCACTAAAGTGACTTTCATTAACAAAGCAGAACGTTTGATATGATGCTGTTTCCGTGATTGCTTTTAAGTCTGTGCTACCATAGATGCTTGGAAACTTAGCTCTCTGCTCTGGAGCTGAGAATGACTTAACATGCAAAAGTTAAAGGACTTTTCCAAGATCACATAATTCCTTACCAGTAGGCTCTGTTAGCTCGCTACGCTGCCTACTTTAAATGAGAAACTGCCCTTACTGCAAATAGAGAGAAGAATCTACTCTTCATGTGGCATTTGAAGAAAGGTTGTTTTATAAATTTTATTTATGAGTAATGTATTAAAATCCCCCCTGAGCCAGGCAGTGGTGGCGCACGCCTTTAATCCCAGCACTTGGGAGGCAGAGGCAGGCGGATTTCTGAGTTCCCGGACAGCCTGGGCTACACAGAGAAACCCTGTGTCGAAAAACCAAAAGAAAAAGAAAATAAAAATAAAAATAAAAAATAAAAAATCCCCCTGAAAGATAGCTTTAACCAAATGAGAGAAATTGTAATACACGCTTTGATAGTCAGTGTAATGAATTTGACAGAATGTAGCTTGGCCAGAAAGGACTTTGGGCGCGCCTCTGGGGGATTATCTTGATCACATTTATTGAAATGGGGAGGCAGGCTCATTGTGGGTAGCGCCATTTCCCTGGGCTGGGATCCTGGACTGCACAAACAGAAAAGGTATACTGAGCAGCAGACAAGCATTCAGTGCTCTCTCCCGATTATCTGAGGTAATGTAACAACCTGCTTCAGGCTCCTCCCACTTTGACTCCCCCACCATGGCAGATTGTTCCTAAAGTGTACACTGGAATAGCCACTCCCTTAAGTTGCTTTTGCCAAGGTATTTTATCACAGCAACAGGCAAAGAAACTGAGAAACTAACAATGTATCTTTAAATGGTTCTAAAAATATGCTTTTGCAATTCTTCACCAGTTTCATTTTCCACTTATTTTTAAACAAAGTTTATTTTATTAAAATAATTTTCGGGCCCGGGGGTGTGGCTCGAAGGGTAGAGTGCTTGTCTAGCATGCACAAACCCTACATCTGATCCTCAGCACCATATAAACTGGGAGTGTTAACACAAGAGGCTCAAGATCACCTTCAGCTACTCAGAAGAGTTGGAGGCCTGAGTGAGCTAAAGACCTTGATCCCAGTTTTTCTTTTTTTTAAAGGAGGAGGTGAGGAGAAGCTTTAAATATATAAAATCTCTGGAAAATACAGAAATTCAAAAAGGAATAAAATTCTAATAACTCCAGAGAAAATAGCTACTGATGTTTTTAAGTTTGTTCTTGCTAGGTACATTTTTTGCATAGCTGAGATTATACTGATGTGCCTTTGTATTTCCTTATTCTTCCTTATGCAGTGAGTGTTAAGTAAGTTAAATTTAAATATTTTTGAAGCTCAGAAAGGACAAACAGGTATAGCAGGAACAGCGCCATCTGACCTTCCACCTCAGGTGTCACCTTTCATCCTGGAGGAAAGTGGGCATTTCCAATTTAAAATGTTTTGTCATATCCTTCTATAGACATTTTCTATATTGTGGTCAGAGTTTGTAGCTTATTATGCAAATCACATGCATTTCATTATCTTTAAAAAAATCTTAAAACCACTACTCTAAGGGCTCCCTAATATTTTATTATACAGGTATTACATTGTTCAGTCATATATACCTATCAGGTCTTTAAACTGTATATATACACATATATATTATTTTTAGTAATGTCACATATTCTACTGCTTTGACTGAAAGAGCACCTTTATCTTTTTATTTGGGGAAGGCTTAGGACATTCTCAATAGCTGTCTTTGAACAGATTACCACTGTTTCATATTGTGCCTGCACCCAGAGCCAGTTCATTGTTCAGCAGGAGCTAGACACTCAACCTAGAGTTGAAACAATCTCTCCTCCCCATGAACTGACCTCAACTGGATATAGGTACATCCTCTTATCATCAAGAAAGCACATCCCTGCTCCATCCATGTTTTATAAGCATTTATTGTAGGGATGTGGGGCAGAGTGGATAGCATCTGGTCTCCCATTGTCGAGGGCTCCTATGTCCTGGGAGCTGGTGGGTTCAAAGCATTGTAGAATAAGACTCACCAGGAGCCCACTCTCTGAAGCATTCAAACACGTACAAGGACAACGAAATTAATGACAACCGAAGTAGAAAACATACCTCCCAGAATAAATAAAGGTGTCTGTTGCTGTCCGAGTTGACTGGCTGATTGCTGAGTGTAAAAGGCTTCAGCTCTCTGTAGATTAGGTTGGGAAAAAAGTTAGCCTCACTTAACAAGAGTATTCACGGAGTTGGCAGTAAACAGAGAGGAGCAAAAACTTTAGCAAAGTAGGAGAGAGCCTATTTCTGACTTAGAAGAAGGTAGATGTGGAACTGAGCTATTCCAAGTGAGAAATCTGGGCCAAAGCTATGAGGAAGTTAGCATAAAGGGGCAAAAAAGAATGCCAAAGGAACGGAAGTTATTTGGTTGAAAGGTCTGTAGAAAACGAGTGTGGAGCATTAGCCCAGTGTAGCTGGAACTCTGTGAGAGGAGGGGAGAGCCTTAACTTTCAGGAGGTGGATGAGTGAGACGTGACCTAACCCAATCCCCAGCCCTGTCCTGCCTCTTAGAATCTCTGCTGCCTTAGCCTCGTTTCTGACTATGATAATTTGTAATCCACAGTTAGTGTTACATAACTTAGCTCAGCCTCTCACTGTCTCTTCAACCACACTATCATATTAAGCGAAGACTCTTTCATAGAAATATGTTCAAAGTAACTATGAGAAAATTGATGTTTGCTCCCAGCTATTTCACGCATTGCCCTTAAACTGTTTCTACAACCTCATAGCTAATTTGAGATGTGCTCTTCGGGGCAGATGACAACCCAGATCAAGCACTCCTCAGTAGCTCTTGTTAGATCTTTTCAAAGTTGCAGCTAAAGAAATAATTCGATGCATGAGCCTGAAGGTTCCCTGGCTGGCTCCGTTCCAGACCTGGGTCTGATGTACATGCACCTCCCTTGTGACATTAGAGGGACTGCTTATATGACAGCATCTGAGAACACCCATACCACCTATACTGTATTCACAGTAAGCAGTATTTATATTGTATCTAAGGCTAGCCCCATCGTGTAATCATCTCTAACTTATTTCCTCTGTAATACCAGAATAATAAATAAATAACCCCTGTTTTACAGAATGGTGCTAACTCTTAGATATGGCTGCTGGCTTTGGCAGACAAAATGAGCCAGGCTAACTTTCCTACTGAAGATAAACAGAAAAGCTTATGGGGCAACACTTGTAAGAATCTGGTTGTCTTAGGGTTTTAGTGCTGTGAAAAGACACCATGACCAAGACAACTCTTATTAGGACATTTCATTGGGGCTGGCTTACAGGTTTAAAGGTTCAGTCCATTATCGTCAAGGCAGGCATGATGCAGGAGGAGCTGAGAGTCCTACGTCTTCATCTGAAGACTGACTTCAAGGTAGCTAGGAAGAGAGTCTTAAAGCCCACATCCACAGTGACATACCTACTCTAACAAGGAACACCTATTCCAACAGGGCCACACCTATTCCAACAGGGCCACACCTAATAGTGCCACTCCCTGGGTGGGACATATACAAACCATCACACTGGTTCACAGGAAAACCAACAAAATAAAGGAAAGCTGAACTCGAAGGAGAAAGTATGGGGGTCCAAGACGGTGAGCCTGGGATTTTGAAATGCTTTTCCTTCAGGAGAAACCCAAAGAGTCAGAGATCAAATGGCCAAGCACAGTTCTGAAAACCATAAAGAACTAAGGTATCAGGTATTAGTGATCAAGGCCCATCTTAGCGTGGCAGCCCTGGTGTATAAATGTCTCTCACACATATTAAAATCAGAAGGAATTTAAGGGTAACACAGAAGTAAATGTTTCTAGAGACTTTCACTGATCTTTAATTATTTCAACCCATAACTTTGGTCTTAGATGACTTTGACTAGGTGAGCACCTAGCTAACTGGCAGAAGCAAACTTAATCCTGTTGGAGAGGGGTATGTAACTGAGAAGTGCTTGGTCTGGGTTGTCATCTGCCCTGAAGAGCACATCTCAAACATTTCTACAATGTTACAAATACAGTATCAGGCACATAATATAAAATAATGTGATACATAGGAATAAATCAACTCAATCCCAGAATTAAAACAAATTGAATTAAATCAGTGGAAGTAGCAGACATTGGAAATAGACCCACAAAATTTCCAATTGCTCAAGTTTAAAACCCCAACTTCGAAATAACCAAGCAGAGTAAGCTGAAAACAAAACCAAAGAGAAAAAAAAAACTTAGAACAAAGGAGGACAAATAGAACTGGTGAGATCACCAAATGGATAATGGAGCTTTGCCGGTAAACCTGATAACCTGAGCCTAATTCTTGGGACCCACATGGTAGAGGGAGAAAAAAAGACTCCTACAAGTCATTCTCTGATGTGTATACACACACACACACACACACACACACACACACACGCAAATGCATGTACAAATATGCTTCCCCCCCCCACAATGTTTCTCATGAGAGAGAGAGAGAGAGAGAGAGAGAGAGAGAGAGAGAGAGAAGACAAATTACCTTCAAAGGAGCTAACCTGGAATTCTGAGCAGTGTAGCCTTACAGTGAAGGTAAAAATAAACACCTTTTCACATAAACATTATCATCAATCTACACTAAAGAAAATACTAGTTATTCATCAAACAGATGGAAAATAACTTTAGATAGAGGTTTTCATGTGTTGAAAAATTGCAAGTCAGTATAAACCAATTTGTGACTTTAGGCATACAGAAAATTAATATCCAAAACAACAGGGCTAGCAAGATGGCTCAGCTCGGCACATACCTCAGTTTTTTTTTTCTGTTGCTGAGATAAAATATCCTGACAAAAACAACTTATGGGAAAGAAAGTTATTTTGGTTCACAGTTCCAGGGTACAGTCCACCCCTGAAGCAGCTGGGCTCACTACATTCACAGACAGAAGAAGATAGCAAAGAACGCACACACGCTAGTGCTCAGCTGGATTCATCCATTCTTACATAGGCCTAGGGAATGGTGCCATTCACAGTAGACAGGTTTTCCCATGCCAACTAACTTAAAGAAGATAATCCCTCCTATGAACATGCCCAGAGGCCTATTATCATAGGTGATTCTCACATCTGCCAAATTGACAACACTAACCATGATACCCAGCAAACCTAATGACCTGAGTTTGATTCTGGAACTTATACAAAGATAGAAGAAGAGAAACAACTCTACAGACTTGTTCTCTGGTCTTCAAATACATGCCATTGTATATGAGTTAGTACATACACACACACACACACAAAGTTATTTAATTAAAAAAATTTTAAAAACAGAAATAAGAATAGGGTATAAAATGAGTGGTATCAAGTGGTGTGTCTCAGGAAAACATAAAAGTATTAATATATTTAGTAAAAAGAAAAGATTGGGGCTGGTGAAATGGCTCAGTGGGTAAGAGCACTGACTGCTCTTCTGAAGGTTCTGAATTCAAATCCCAGCAATCACCTGGTGGCTCACAACCACCCATAATGAGATCTGACACCCTCTTCTGGCATGTCTGAAGACAGCTACAGTGTACTTATGAATAAATAAATCTTTGGGCTGGAACAAGCAGGGACTGAGCAAGTGGAGTTGACCGGAGGGACCCGGGCCAACCAAAGTGAGCAGGGTTGACCAGAGCAAGCAGAGGTCCTAAAATTAAATTTCCAACAACCACATGAAGGCTCACAACCACCTGTACATCTACAGTGTACTCATATACATTAAATAAATAAATAAATAAATAAATAAACCTTTAAAAAAGAAAAGATTATCGCTGATAGTGAATAGAAACATGGATTTTAATGTAATAAGGGAGAAAAACTTTTAAAAAAAAACTTCTTAATCAACCTACAACCAATCAATGAAGAAAAGGCAGAGAAATACACAAGGAGTAAGTAAATATAAAACACAAAATAGCATACTATGGTGGAATCAGGGCCAGGGAGATGACTTAGTGAGGAGAGATACTTGTCCTGTAATGCTGAACACACATTGTCAAAGGACTGTCACAAGTTGTTCTCTGACATTCACATGCTTGCACAATAAATAAATAAATGTCTAAAAGGGGGTGGGGACGGTGTCCTGGCTAGTTTTATGTCAACTTGACACAAGCTAGAGTCAACCACAGTTGAGGAAATGCCTCTGTATGATCAGCTGTAGGGCCTTTTCTTAACTAGTGATTGATGGGGGAGGGCCCAACCTATGATGGGTGGTGCCATCCCTGGGCTGCTGATCCTGGGCTCTGTAAGAAAGCAGGCTGAGCAGGCCTTGGGGAGCAAGGGAGTAAGCAGCACCCCTCCATGGCTTCTATATCAGCTCCTGCCTCCAGGTTCTTGCCCTGTTTGAGTTCCTGTCTTGACAGCATTGATGATGAACTGCAATGTGGGAAATTATGCCAAATAAACCCTCCTCCCCAAGTTTCTTTGGTCATGGTGTTTCATTATAGCAATAGCGACAGACAGAATCAAAACTGCACAGATCAATAATTACCCTTAGTGTAAATGGACCAACGAGCGAATAAAGCTTGTTAAGGTGAATTTTAAAATGAAATGTCTAGTAGTGAGAAACATGCGAAAAATATCAGGATCCAGAACACTAACAATGTCAAGATAGAGACTTTTCTATCACATAAATGTAAATCAAAAGCCATTTGATTGTTGATATTTTCACATTTTTAAATTACATTCTATTGTTTATTGGGTTTATTTGTTTGTCTGTTCATTTATTTTGAGATAGGATGACAGACTTGAAAGTTTGAAACTTGCTTTGTGGACCAGGCTGGCCTTGAATTCCCAGAGATCTGCCTGCATGTACCACCAAACCCAACACCTTCATATTTTTTTCTCTTTTTTTAACCTTTGTATTTTCAAGACATTTAAATTAAATGTGTGTGTGTGTGTGTGTGTGTGTGTGTGTGTGTGTGTGTGATGGCGCATGTTTGTGGTCAGAGAACAATTAGCAGAAGTTAGTTTTCCTCTTACATCACATGGGTCTTGGGGATTGAACTCACCTGTCAGGCTTGGAGGCACGAACTTTTTTTTACCCTCTAAACCATCTCAATAGCTCTGGCTGTAGCTACCTTACTTTCAGAACGTAGACTTAAAGTCAAAAGCCTTATTTGTATCTTTACCCTGGCAAAAATTCTTTCTTGACAAGCTAAATATAACTTAATAAATAACTTAAACAAATATAAAGCAAAACCTAAACATAATGGCATTTTTTTTTTTCCGAGACAGGGTTTCTCTATATAGCCCTGGCTGTCCTGGAACTCACTTTGTAGACGAGGCTGGCCTCGAACTCAGAAATCTGCCTGCCTCTGCCTCCCAAGTGCTGGGATTAAAGGTGTGTGCCACCACTGCCCGGCTGGCAAATTTTAATATACTTGTCCCAGTAATTGAAAGACATGAACAACATAAATAGTTTAAGTGGAAATTTCTGGTTTCTTTGGAAACTGAGTTGTGATGTTTTTCTGGAGGCTGTCTTTGTGAGAGAATGTTTTGCTGAAACAGACACATAAGAGGGCACTGTGCAACACTTTGCTGGTCTTCACTGGTTTTTACCAGTCTTTGCTGCCCGTGCAATGCTTTGCTGGTCTTCCTTGTTCACTGGTCTTCACTGGTCTTCACTCCATAAACAAAAATATGCCAAAGAACTTCTCATGGTACTCTGGCTTATTCTTGCTGCTTCCTCTGACTCATGACTTTGGCAGAGCCTTGCAGTTTCTGCTGGATGGAGCCGCTGTTACTGATTCATGTTTGGTGTTTGCTATTGGACTGGACTGCTGATATCCTGACAATAAAGAGTGGAATTGCCCTCCACTACTTCTAAATAGGTTCACAACCCTCTTTTCCTATTAACCTTTTTCTCCCCTACTTCTGGTCAGTGGGCTAGAAGGAAGGTTTAAACATTCAAGAACTCTAAATAAAGTAGGTTTAAAGAAAACCTACAAATAGTAAAGTTGTATATGTATATATTTACCTAGACAGACATACAGGCAGGCAGACAGACAGGCATACAGGCAGATAAGGGACTATTATGCAGCATAGGTAGTTTGTGTGTTTGTTTGTTTGTTTGTTTGTTTGTTTTTAACTATCACAGGATATTTATAAAATTTGTAGACATTTGTGTCAAAATTTAAATTTCAAAAGATTGGAATTTAAGGAACTGCAGTAAAGAGCATTTACTGCTCTTGTAGAAGATCTGACTTGGGTTCTCAATACCTACATGGCAGCTCAAAACCTATAATTCCCATCCTCTTTTGACTAGTTGGGCATCAAGAATACATGTAGTGTACACACAAACATGCAGATATGACACTAATACACATTTTTTAAAACCTAATAAATTAGAATGAGACTTTACTACAGATCCTACAATACTAGATTTTGGTAGGAATTCTTGTTACTGATCTTGAAATTAGATGAAATGGGCTTAACACACAAATAAAAAAGTAAAGAATTTGAATCTTAGGGACTGGAGAGCATTAGTTAAGAGCACTAACTGCTCATGTAGAAGACCCAGGTTCAATTCCTAGAACCACATGGTAGCTCACAACTGTCCATAATCCCAGTTCCAGGGGATCTGATGCCCTTTTCTGGTCTCTGTAGTCACTTCATGCACATGGTGCACAGAGATACTTCCAGGCAAAACACCTATGCATATAATATGAAATCATATGTATAATAAAATATTATATAAATAAATAAAACAGTTTATCTATAAATAGAATTAATTATGAAAACAAAAATTTTATTAAAAATAAATTTATTTTATTTATAAATAATATAAATAAATAAAATCTTTTTGAAAAGAGAGTCTGAAACTTCACTTTGGAAATTTACAAGAAAAAATGCTCCAACACCAAAGAAATTTAAAAATCAAATGCTTGTAACCACTGTAGAAGAAATAGCAGCATTTATACACAGGCTAAAATTTTGGAAAAAAACATACACTAGCTTCTATGAGATCTATATAGTCAGTGACCAGCAGCCTAACAGATAAGACACTAGTCGCTTGGGCCCCGTGCAACTGTGGTATTAGAGCCTGAGAAGGAGATAATGGCCAACCTTTCTTATGATATAAACTAAAATCCTTGACTCATTATTAACACACAGAATCAAGTAATTAATAAAATAGACAATGTACCAAACATTGTTTAGTAAATCTCAGAAAACAACAACAACAACGAAATGCCCCACACCAAAAGTTAACACTTTGCTTTCTAGGTTAACACATTTAAAAAATGAAAATACAATGTCATGATCCTTTTAGTAGATATTAAAATCTAACGTGTATTCATGATCTAAATTTCTGTACTTGCTTTTTGTTTGCTTGTTTTTGAGACAGGGTCACACTATGTATCCTTAGCTGACCTAGAAATCACTCAGGCTAGCTTTGAACTCAGGAATCTGTTGGCTTCGGCCTCCCTAGTGCTGGAACTCAAGGTGTGGACCACTATTCCCTGCCAAACTTCAAACTGTTTTTAGAAAGCAACTGTGGTTCACTGCCTGACGTTGCCTACAAGACCTCCTTAGGTGCTATCATTCCTAACGGTGAACATTCTCCCTTTGCAATAAAAAAGGGACTGGATGTCCAGTATTGCCACTTTTATTTAGTATTACAGAGAATGACCTCAATGTCATGCTTGGTTACTGTAAGCATCAGCTAATGAGAGTCACCGAAATTTTATGTTGAAATAATTAGATATTTTAAGTAGACAAACAAATACATACATACACACACACAAAAAAAATAAGTAAAACAACTATTGCATATCAAATTTACAGAAATAATCATAAATAACTACTCTGTCCAATTGCCTACTCTTTATAGAGCCAACGTTTTTGTTTTTGGAGTTTTTTTCTCCTTTTTTATTTACTTGGTTTTTAATTAGCATACAGAATAATGGGCTTTGTCATATCATCTGCACACAAACATGTTGACCACATTACTCCTTCTTGTCCACTTCCCCACCAGCCCCTTCCTCCTTCAAATAGTTGCTCTTTTTCTTTCATGTCATATATAAACTAGAGTCCATCAATAAGGGAACTCATGTGGCCCTTGTCTTAGTCTGGCTTATTCCACGGAACATGATGCTCTTCAGTTCCATCTATGTTCCTGAGAGTGACATAGCTTCTTTTTGCTTTTGAAAAGGATTACTTTATTTTTATTTGATACATTTACTATTTTAATTAAGATACATGTGTGTGTGTGTGTGTGTGTGTGTGTGTGTGTGTGTAGGAACGTGCACAGATGAGTGAAGGTCCAGAAGAGGGTGTCAGATCTCCTGGAATTGGGGTAGCAGCAGCTGGGAGCTGCCTGAGCTGGGTGCTAGGATTCAACTTGGGTTTTCTGCACTCTATACCCCAGGATGGCCTTGAACTCATATCGAACCTCCTGCCTTAACTTCCTATGTCCCAATATGACAGGTATGAGCCAAAATGTCCAGCCAATTTTGTTCTTTATGAATGAATAAAATTCCATGGTGTATAAACATCACGATTTTGAAAATCCTATATTTTATTAATTTATTTACTTTACCTCCCCTCCCTCCTCTCCTCCCAGTCCCTCCTTCTCCCTCCTTTTTCCTATCCTCCAGTACTCCCTTTCTCCTCAGAAAAGGGAGTTGGGGCTCTCATGGATATCAGTCCTCCTTGGTTTATCAAATTGCAGTAGAACTAGGCACATCTTCTCCTACTGAGGCTAGACAAGGCAATCCAGCTAAGGGAAAGGGATCCAAAGGCAGGCAACAGAGTCAGAGGCAGCCCCTACTCCTGCTGTTAGTCCTACATGAAGACCAAGCTGTACAACTGTTACATATGTTCAGAGGGCCTAGGTCCACCCCATGCATGCTTTCTGTTTCTGTGGGCCCCTGTGATTCTGTAGGTTTTCTTTCGGTGTCCTTGACCTCTCTAGCTCCTTCAATCCTTCTTCCCCCTATTCCACAGGATTCCCCATGCTCAGCCTAATGTTTTCACATCAGTTTCTATCAGTTGCTGATGGACAACTCTCAGATGACAGTTATGCTAGGCACCTGTCTGCAAGTACAGCAGAAAAAAAATCATTAATTGTGTCATGGCATGGGTCTCAAGCTGGGTCAGTCATTGGTTAGCCTTTCCCTCAATTTCTGCTCCACCTCTTATAGGCTAGACCAATTGTGCATTAAAGGTTTTGTGGCTGGGTTGGTGTTCTACTCCCTCCATTGGAAGGGTTTTCTGGACACTGGAGATGGACATTTTAAATTCCATATCCCCTATTGCTAGGAGTCTTTCCTAGGTCACCTCATAGATTCCTGGTAGTTACCATTATCCTAGGTTTCTAGCCAGTCCCAGAGATAACTCCACACTAATTTCAGTTTTCTCCCTCTCTTCTGCTCCAACTACACCCCTCTTGCTACCCTCTGCATCCCCTCCTCCCCACAGTTCCTCCCATCATCTACCATGATGTCTATTCTATTTCCCCTATTCAGTGAAATTCAAGTGTCTCCCCTTAGGTCCTCCTTGTTACTTAGAATCTTTGGGACTATGGATTGTGCCATGGTTATCCTGAACTTTATAGCTAATACTCACTTAGCCATGTAAGTGAGTACATATCATGTTTGTCTTCCTGGGTCTGGTTACATCACTCAAGATCTAGTTGCATCCATGTGTTTGCAAATTTCATGATGTCATTGTTTTCAATAGCTGAGTAGTATTTAATTGTGTAAACTTAACACATTATCTTTATCCATTCTTCTGTTGAGGAACATCTAAGTTGTTTCCAGTGTCTGGCAATTACAAATAAAGCTGCTATGAATGTAGTTGAGCAAGTTTCCTGGTGGTATAGTAGAGCAGATGTTGGGTATATATCCAGGAGTGGTGTAGCTGGGTCTTGAGGTAAAATTATATTATAAAAATTTCTCATTTTTCTGAGAAACTGTCACATTGGCTTCCAAAGTATTTGTACAAGTTTGCCTTCCCACCAGCAATGGAAGAGTGCTCCCATTGCTCCACACCTTCACCAGCATGTGCTGTGCCTTGAATTTTTGATTTTAGCCATTCTGACAAGTGTAAGATAGACTCTCAGAGTAATTTTGATTCACATTTTTCTGATGACTGAGGATGTTGGAATTTTCATTAGGTGTTTCTCGGCCACTAGATATTCCATTGTTGAGCATTCTCTATTTAGATCTATACCCTGTTTTTAAAATTGGGTTATTTGGTTTACTGATGTCTAGTTTGTTGAGTTCTTTATATATTTTGATATTAGCCCTCTGTCAGATGTAGGGTTGGAGAAGAACTTTTCTCATTCTGTAGGCTGCCATTTTGTCCTTTTGGTGATGTCCTTTGTCTTACAGAAGCTTTTTGGTTTTATGAGATCCCATTTATTAATTGTTGATCTTAGTAGGCACTAAGAGCTATTGGTGTTCTGTCCAGGACTGTTCTGTCTCTGTGCCAGTGCATTCAAGGCTACTCCCCACTTTCTTTTCAATCAGATTTATTATATCTGGTTTTATGCTGAAGTGTTTGATCCACTTGGACTTGAGTGATAGATGTGGATCTATTTCTATTCTTCTACATTCAGACATCTAGTTAGACCAGCACCATTTACTGAAGATGCTTTCTTTTTTCCATTGTATAGTTTTGTTTTTTCTTTCTGTTTGAGTGAAATGCTCTGTAGACATCTCTTAGGTCCATTTGATTCATAATATCAGTTAGTTTCATTATTTCTCTGTTTAGCTTCTGTCTTGATGACCTTTCAAATGGTGAGAGTGAGGTGTTGAAGTCTCCCATAATTAATGTGTGGGGTTCTATGTGTGATTTAAGTTTTAGTAATGCTGCTTTTATGAATATGAGTGCACTTGCACTTGAGACATAGATTTCAGAATTTAGACATCATCTTGATGGATTTTTCTTTTGATGAATATGAAGTATCCTTCCCCATCTCTTTGATTACTTTTATTTGAAAGTCTATTTTATTAGATATTATAATGCCTACTCCAGCTTGCTTCTTGGGGTTAACTTGCTTGTAAAATCTTTTCCCAGCCCTTTGCACTGAGGCCACTCTATCTTTGATGCTGACGTGTGATTCTTGTATGTAGAAGAGTGGTGGATCTTATCTTCACATCCATTCTGAGAGCCTGTGTCTTTTTATTGGGGAATTAAGTCCATTGATGTTGAGAGATATTAAAGACCAATTATTGTTATTTTCTGTAATTTTGATTATGGTGGTGGTGGTTTTGTGTGTGTGTGTGTGTGTGTGTGTGTGTCTTGTCTTTGCTGGTGTGGAATTATTTCCTGTGTTTTCTTGAGAATAGTTAATGTCTTTTGTGTTGGAATTTTCCTTCTAGCATCTTCTGTTGGGCTGGATTTGTGGATAAACTGATTAAATTTGATTTTTCTCATGGAAAATATTGTTGTCTTTCTCTACAGTGATTGAAAGTATATTGCTGTATATAGTCTTAGAGACTACAAGACATCTGCCCAGCCTCTTCTGGCTTTTAAAGTCTCTGTTGAGTCTCTAAAAGTTCGATGTCATTTTAATAAGTCTGACTTTATGTGTCACTTGGCCTTTTTCCCTTGTAGCTTTTAATATTCTTTCTATGTTTTGTATAGTTAGTATTCTGATTATTATATGGCAGGAGGATTTTTCTTTTCTGGTACAGAAGATCTGTTTGGTCTTCTGTAAGCTTCTTGTATGTTTCTAGGCATCCCTTTCTTTAGGGAATTTTTCTTCTATGATTTTGGTGAAAATATTTTCTAAATCTTTGACCTGGGAATCTTTTTCTATTCCTACTATTTTTAGCTTTGATCTCTTCACAGTGTTCCATATTTCTTGTATGTTTTGTGTCTGGAACATTTTAGACTTAACATTATCTTTGACTGATGTATCAACTTCTATTGTATCTTCTACATGTGAGATTCTCTCTTCCATCTCTCCTGTCCTTTTGTGATGCTTGTGTCTGTAGACTGTTCTCTTTCCTAGGTTTTCCATCTCCAGGACTTCCTCAGCTTGTGTTTTCTTTATTATTTCTATTTCCATTTTCAGGTCTTAAATAGTTTTATTTACTTCCTTCACCTTTTTGTATTTTCCTGTATTTCTTTAAGGGATTTATTTAATTTTTTCTTTAAAGGCCTCTGTAATCTTTATAATGTTGGATTTAAGGTCACTTTCTTGTAATTTAGCTGTGTTAGAATATCCTGGACTTGCTGTAGTAGGACAGCTGGGCTCCAGTGGTGCCATGTTGCCCTGGCTGGGTTTTGTTTTGTTTTGCTTTCTTTTGTTTGTTTGTTTGGCTTATTCTAGGTTTAGATGCTGGTTTCTGAGCATATCTTTGTTGGAGGAGTGGGTTTTGGATGGTTTTTTCCCTTTGTTTCTCTTTCCCCTCTGTCTTTTGGCCTGAGTGGCCTGGGTTTCTGGTGAATAGCGAGTCTTCAGGTCTAGTAGGGTACCCCCCCCCCTGGGGTTTTTGTGGCCTACCTGGCCTGTAGGATTTGGGTGCTCACCTTGCCTCTGAGGTCCCTATTCCCTAGTGCCAGAGGGTCTCCAGGAAAGCAGATAGAGTTGTGGGCTGGAAAATGGAGTCTAGGGGGTAGGATACAGTTTGTCTATGCTGGGTATGCTTTCAGAGAAGTTGGTGGGTAGCAGGAGGGTGGGGAGGGTACTTACCTTGTGTCATTGATGCCTTCCAGCCTCCAAGGAAGCAGGCAGAGTTGTGGGGCAGGAAATGAAGCATAGGGTATGGGGTGGAGTTTACCACTGTTGGGTATACTTTCAGGGGAGTTGGCCAGCATGGGGCTTGGGAGGAGTAGAGTTGCTATGCCACTATTTTTTAAACATTACATTATTGATGGGTCTACAGGCTGATTCTGTATCTTAAATTTAAGCTAATGTTTAGTTAGTAGGGTTTTTTTTTTTTGTTTTTTTGTTTGTTTGTTTGTTTGAAACAGGATCTTACTCACAGGTTGGCCTAGAACTCTCTACGTAGACCAAGCTGACCTTTAACTACAGATAAGTTCTACTTATCTCATTTCACTGTGTGTCCTTGGATTAAAGATATGAACCCCTACATCCGGTCCTGTTTGTTGAGACAAAGTGTTAGGCTAGCATCAAACTCAATAAGTGACAAAGATGACTAAACTGCAGCTCTGTCTCTCCCTCCCATTTGCTGGCATTGCTAGTATGAGTCACTGTATCCTGTAAAAGCCAAACCTCTTAAGAATACAGATAAGGGCTACAGATAAAAGCACTTGATACTCTTTAAGGAGGCCGAGTTCCATTCCATGCACCCACGTCAGACAGTTCACAACTGCCTAAAACTCCAGCTCTACAAAATCTAGCACCATCTTCTGGTCTTTCTGGGAACCCATACGTGAATGGCATATACTCACAGATAGATATATAGAGAAATACATGCAAATAAATCTTTTTAAAAGTAATAGTTAGCAGATTATTGTTTAAGAGATCAGGACATTGCTATGACCTCTAGCCTCGTCTGCTTCTTCACTCCATCTTAAGTCCCTCTTCCTACATTCTGCATGCCAGCTTCTTACAGAGTCTCAGAGGTGTCTTGTTTCACATCTGAGTCTTTATATCAGGTCTTCTCCGAAACTTGAAGCATCTCCTCTGCCCTCTGAATTCAAGTTATTCTTTTCTCTCATCGGTTTAGGTATAACCTAAAACCCAACCAGCAGTTGAGCACACTCAGCACCCAGATGTTTCTTCTCAGTATGCTTCTCTAGTGAAAGGAGTCAGAGCTCCCTGTGGAAATGGCTGATTCCAGGAAAATATGCAAGATGATCTTGGAACATCTTATAGTGCCAGAAAGAATGGAAATGCTCAAAACACACACACCCTGTGCCTGGTGAGAGTGAGTCAAAGGAGCCACCAGAAACCTCCTGCTGTCCAGAGATAAAGCAGTATGGGTTACAATCCAAAGTATATAACCAGCATCCAGGAGGCTGGGCTAATGGAAATGAATGATTAATGCATTAAGTAGAGGCGAGGCAAATTCTTATTCACATGAATTCCAAATACTTTTCTAAATGTCCTCCTCCTCAAGGGAGGGCTACATATATTGATTCGCTTCCAAAGGGTACAGCACGGAACAAGGAAAGGAGAGCTACAGTCAAGTGATGATCATCATGAACACGTAAAATTGGGTGAATGTACCCTGAACCGGATGAGATGTGATAAGAGAGGCACCTTACCCCCACAGCCACTTTCCCTAACAAGGAGTCCATCATTAGACACATTCCATCATAGGGCATTCTGCAAATGGCCTTGAACCAGAATGAGAAATATCCTTCAAACCTGTCAAGGTCATTAAATTGTCAAGAAATTGTCATGGCCAAGATCACTCAAAGAAGGCAGAAGGTACCTGCTTGACATGCTGGCATATGAAGGGGAATTAGGTAAACGTTAAGGGTCTCTAAATGAAGTACAGACTTTGGTTAATGTGATGGGCCAGGAGGGTTTGCCCAAGCAGAGCAGACACCTAGTAGCTAGGTATCCTTGAGGTGAATCTGTATCACCACGTACACAAAAAAGTATCAGTCTGGCTTCATTAGTAGTGACAAATATAACAGAGTAACAGAAGACATTGATCCCAGGGAACTTGGGTACAGAGGATGTGGGGACTGTGTTAAAATGAGAAAAGTTTATAAGCCAGGTAAAAGGCTCATGCTTTTAACCCCAGCACTTGGGAGGCAGAGGCATGGGGGTCTCTAGGAATCTAAGGCCAGCGTGGTCAGCAGAGTGAGTTCCATAACAGCAAGGGCTGAGTAGAAAGACACTGTCTCAAAGAAACAAAACAAAATAAAGGAGAAAAACTGAAATGTTTATTAAAAAAAAACATAACCAAGTAAATATGCCCTAAAGACTGAATACATATGAGATGCTTCCTACTTTCCACTAGTTATTTAAAAGTCTTCCAAGTACTGCATGAATAGAGAATATTCTTCTTCTTAAGCTAAGGAGTTGGTCATAGACCGTGTGATGTCTTTATGTCCTTTTGCAAGTCCGGTAGTTCGTTTCCTTTTCCTTTTATTTGATGCAGTGGTGTGTGTGTGTGTGTGTGTGTGTGTGTGTGTGTGTGATGAGAGCAAGTACAAGTGTGCACATGCCACAGTGCACACACGGAGGTCAGGAGACAACTTGCAGTCCCCTCTCCTCTTCTGCCATGGGTTTTAGGGACTGAGCTTACGTCATCAAGCTTAAGAAGCAAATTCTTTCTCCACGGAGCCATCTCACCAGCTTCAGTACATCAAGTATTAGAAAAACTACCACAACAATTGTACGGAAGTAAAGGTGTTTCATTTTCTTGGGATTTTGTTTGGAGGTACGGAACTACTTATGGACTCAGTGATTTGTCTCTGCTGGCTCCTGAGTACTTGCACACAGTGTGGTGAGCTCTTGCCTTTAGGAAAGTGACAGAACTCAGCCCTGTTAGGTAGCTCAGGCTCACAACTTCCTACCATTTTCCTTGATTGGTGAGCAAGAGTGATCTTTCCCTGACAGTTTAGCGTCTGTTTATCCCAACAAATTATTAGCTGCGTGGAAGCAGGAAGGGGTGTGTGTGTGTGTGTGTGTGTGTGTGTGTGTGTGTGGTGTATGTGTGCATGTACATGTGCTCATGTTTAATTTTGATTAGCAAGATGCCTGCTCACAAGGGGTCAATAAACTTTTACGGAACGAGTGAATGACTTTGTGACTCAGCTCTCAGACCTTCAAGTTGCATGGACCAGGACATGAATTGAACTTTCCTTACCAACTGGCATATAGTCAGTAGCAGTACATATCCCTAAAGATGCTTTGCTGGATGAATGTGCTTGCTTAGAGATTTCTGTAAATGTTAGCTATCATTTTATTAGGTGTTTGTTGAATTAAAGAGCTTCATATTTGTAAGGATTTTAGAACAGTTCCCAGTACAGGGCCACGGCTTTTGTTTGTGTTCTTTTCTTCCTTTTTCCCACCTCTCTGTCTTCCCTTTTTTCTAATATTCCCACTGACCAAATTAAATTTTATCCTTTTGGTTTAACTTGTTAGATTATCTGGAAGAAAAGGGTTAAAATAATGTGCTATAAAATTGGGGCTGGGGAAATGGCTCAGCTGGTATAAAAAAAAATTGTGTGCAAACATGAAGATTGGAGTTTGGATTCCCAGGACCATGTAAAGAGCCAGGGATGGCAGGGATGACATCTGTACTCCCAGTGCTTGGGAGGGCAGTGAGGGATGGAGGCTACAGGAGGATGTCCTGGATGCCCACTGGATAGCCAGTCCAGCTAAAAATGAACTCCATGTTCAAGAAGAGAGCATGCCTTGAATAAACAAACAACAAACAAATAAAATAGAAAACAAGGTGCAGAGTGACTGAGGAAGACTTGCTCCCTTGCTCTTCCCTCCCTTCTCTCCCCAACCCCCTCTCTCTCCACATGCCTCTCTCTCTCTCTCTCTCTCTCTCTCTCTCTCTCTCTCTCTCTCTCTCTCTCTCTGCCTCTACTACCCTTTTAACTCCCCACCCCATGCCCTGAATAAACTCTATTCTATACTAAAAAAAAAAAAAAAGAAAAGAAAGAAAGAAATGTATTGAGACAAGGTTTCACTATATAGCTCTGTCTGGCCTGGAGTTCTCTATGTAGAACAAGCTGCCCTCTAACTAATAGAGATCTGCCTGCCTCTGCCACCTGAGTGCCGGGACTAAAGACTTACACCACCCCACTGGCAAAATACTTTAATTAAAAGGATCGCTCCATTACCTTTTTTTTTTAAAAAAATGATTTGAAAGCAATACAATTCATACATAACTGACCACCTAATTTTGCACATTGTACTGATCTTTTCAAATACTAGTTTTCAAAAAATTTGATGTAGTTTAATATGTAAAAATATATTATATAACCAGGTGTGGTGGCTCTTATTGTTCGTCCCAGCACTCAGGAAGCAGAGGCAGATGGATCTCTATGAGTTTGAGGCCAGACAGGTCTACATAGTAAGTTCCTGTCTCAAAACCAATACCAAAATAAAATACACACACACACACACACACACACACACACACACACACACACACACACACTGTTCATCTAAACCATTGCCTCTCAAACATTAGCATGCATTAGAATCACTCAATGGGCTTTACTTAGCTGAATAGATTGTTATCTAAGTGCTTTTATACTTTTCTTTTGGTAAGAGGATTTGGGAATTGAACCCATGACCCTGCACATACTAGGCAAGTATTTTATTATGGAACTAAAGTTTTGGTCTAGAGAATGTACTCTTCTAACAAGTTCAAAGGTGCTTCTGTTGCTGCTGGGCTGGTGGTGGTCTGGGGACACACCTTGAGGCTAAGAGTGATACAAGGGCTAGAGAGATGGCTCAGCAGTTAAGAGTACCGACTGTTCTTCCAGAGGTCCAATTCCCAGCAACCACATGGTGGCTCACAATCATCTGTAATGGGGTCTGATGCCCTCTTCTGGTGTGTCTGAAGAGAGCAATGGTGGTGTACTCATATGCATAAAGTAAATAAATACATCTTTTTTTTTTTTTCTAAAGGGACATGAAATAAATAAACCAAGTGTTTGTGTTGTCATGTATTTGTCTGGCCCCAGCTTTACCTCTAGATTCACATGCTCTTTGCATTAGATTCCAGGCTCATATGATTCTTGCCCAGGTCCCAGGCTAAGTCTGGTTTCTGGTTGCTTTTGGACACCTTGGTGTTCCTTGTTTCCTTCTGAGTCAAAATGTCCTCTGGCACCTTCTCTCTGAAGTGTGTGTGTGTGTGTGTGTGTGTGTGTGTGTGTGTATTTGAAGAGTAGAGGATTAGGATATGAGTTAAGTGATAAATGTAATCGATTATCACAATAATTCAAGGGAAAGTTACTTGCTGCTTTTTCAAGGATCAAAAATGAGTTAGCTCTGCCTAAATCAACCAAAAAGCAATGGAGCTATCCTGTGGCTATTTGTCTTTCCTCTTTTCAGATGGTGAGATAGTGTACAGAGTTATTAATTGAAGAAAAAAAAAGCTTCCTTGCTCCCATTTGATAGAAATAATTTAGCAAAATATAATGGTTATTTTGGTGAATCACCATGAGCTAAATAAAAAGGGGAAAGCAGTCAAAACCACTGTATTAGTTGGGAAAGAAAATAACCCTTGCTGGGGATGGGCTTACTTGTCTAATACTTACCTAGCACGTCTCAATCCCCAATAGACTTCAAGGGAAAAGAAAGAGAGAAAGAGAGAAAGAGAGAAAGAAAGAAAGAAAGAAAAGAAAGAAAGGGGAAGGGAAAGGGGAAGGGAAAGGGAAAGGGAAAGGGAAAGGGAAAGGGAAAGGGAAAGGGAAAGGGAAAGGGAAAGGGAAAGGAAAGGAAAAAGGAAAGGAAAGGAAAGGAAAGGAAAGGACCCTTAATTGCAAATTGCCCAGTTTAGCTGTGGTGGTTCCTCAATTTAAGAGAAAATTGGTGAAATCAAATGTAAAGAATTCTCAAAGCTGACCTCTCTAGAAGAAAAAAAAAAAAAAAAAACAAAAAACCACAAAAAAAAAATCAATTAGGTGCTTGGACAGGAAGCAGTAGTATGGTGGCTTGAGAGATGCCAGCTAGGTTCTGCTTAGAAAGGGAAGAAGAGGCTGCTGTGGAAATGGAAGATGGACTCATCCAGGAAAGGAAATGGGGGCGGGGGGGGGGTGGGACTAGAAATCGGAAAATAATAGTTGGCTGGAAAGGTGCACTAGTATATACAATTTAAGCTTTCAGGAAAGCAAGAATGGTTGTCTCCAAGTGCAGAGAACACATTACCTGACTTCCTGTTTCTCTTGCTCTCACTTTCTTCCTAGTTTTGCCCTGCTCCTTTCTCTCCCTACAGGTAATGGAGATGGGAATTTCACTTAGTTTCGTGAAATGTTTAACCTATAACAGGAGTGGTATTTAATTTCTTTTTAGCTTCATTATGTTTAAACAAACCAACTCTAGGTCCCTTCTTCATAAAATCCATAATTAAATTCTGAGCTTTAGAGGTAGTAGCCAAGATGGAGTGTGCTTTGGGGGTACCAGATTGCTGTAGGCAATCTTGATCTGCAGCCTTTCACAACCACCCATCCTGAAAATGCCTGTATCCCAGAGGCTTTGGTGCTTGATTTTGGCTTCTTTTGTCTTAAAGTCCCATCCCCCACCCCCCCATCTCCTCCAGCATGCCTTGGGATTCAAATGTAGATGGCATGCAGATTATTGGGAGAATAGGACCAACCGAGGCTGACTTGGCTATTGAGAGAGAAAGAAGGGAGGGAAGAGGAGACCTCCAATTTTAAGTTTTCAGCCATTGTTCTCTAGAGATGGGAAATGGCTGTGGTACCTGATCTGAAGAGTTGTACTCGGTGGTATTGGCTTGTGTGGTTCTGGAGAAAGAGTAAAATGGACTGTTTGAATCTCCTCCACTGGTTCAAGTCAGGTAAGGGTTGAAGCTTATTGATGTGCGTTGTAATTGTGTGTGTCCATTGTCTCATGTTGACCACTTCCATACCTTTTAAAATATGTACTGTGCGCCCTGCACTTAGTACTGTGTGGTATAAATTTTGGACAGTCTTCCTGAAGAGTTTGGGAGTACTTCCACACCCACGCACTTGGTCTTGGTAACTGGTTAAAAACTGCACTATTTCATAACGGTGGTATAAATTCAAAGACACAAAGCGATCTTAGGCATATTTACTTTTGTTATAAGCACTGATAAAACGTTTATATTAAAAAGTGAAGGAGGAAGGCGGCATTTGAAAGTAAGATAAGTTCAACTTATCCTCAATTTGCAGAGTAGCATTTAATAATCCAGTGGTTGTTGTAAATGGAGGGAAACGAGGAAGCCAGGGAAGAAGGGGTTAAATGAATAGCTGAAAATGTGGTCAGATTTTCCATCTCTAGTGGAAGCCACCTAATTCATTGGAGGAGAGGCAGTTGGTTCTGAGTTTATGAGACTGGCTTGCTCCTGCTTTGGTGGAGTCTACCGGGAGTTACACCTCCAAATGTGGGTAGTCATAATTTAGATCTTCGATGTTGTCAAATTGAACTTTTCTGGGTTACTCTTCTCAGGTTTTTATCCTCCCCACCCCCCAGTCTGGTTTTTTTCCACCACGGCGATGAACTACTTTACTTTGTATACTAGCTCGTCGACTGAAAATGGTTGCTGTGTCTCTCCATCCTCTTTTGGAGGTAGGATAGGATTGAAGGCTCTTTAGAGATTAGTGTGAAGAGTAGAGATGTTTTTACTTATTTTGGTGTCCACTCTTGGACCTGAGTTTGAATGTGAGACGTTATATGCGCATTGTCTTTTGAGGATCC
Organism: Mus musculus; assembly: GCF_000001635.26. Lineage (NCBI taxonomy): Eukaryota > Metazoa > Chordata > Mammalia > Rodentia > Muridae > Mus > Mus musculus. The sequence goes on from NC_000079.6 coordinate 35,739,520, forward strand.
CTGTTTTTTCTTCAATTTCCTGGTATGTTTGCTCATCGCTTGAGCACTTGACACACAAACGACTTTGAGATTCCTTTGTATAAAGTCCTAATTCTTAGCTTCGAGGAGTTTAACGATTATGTAGATGAATTAGTATAATAGGACATGAGGCGATCCTCCAGTGTAGCAAACAAAGAAACGCTTAAGTGGGAAGGAGGCCTGTTGGAGGTGGCACGGCATTGGCTGAGCCACCTGTGAAAGGCGGAGCTTGAGGTACCTTAAGTTGTTGATGAGTAGGCCTCCTTAACTTGTGGTTCTTGTTTAGGAATCTGATTATGCTTTCTTTGGCCACTGAAATTCCAGCTCATTAAATATCAACTTATGTCATATGCAGAGGGTGGTGTTTGGGATAGGAAATTCAAATGTGAAGATGAAGAACGGATAAACACTAAAATATACTGAGATAGCGCTGCAATGGAGCACTCACGCATCGAGTGCTTTGGGGGAGTCCCCGGAGAGACGTATGGAAGACCAGGCTTTCGAGGTGTTGGTGGTAGTAGTTTTAAGGTTCAAGAGGGCTTTGCAGGCATAGGAGTCACAACCACCAGCACCTACCCGAAGACTTGGCATTTGTACTGTCAGACACCTGGGTATGGGAAAAGGCAGGGAACTGGACGTCAGTGGCTTTTAGAATGCTGTTCTACATAAACTAGTTGGGTTTAAAGAAGAAAACTGTTATGAGGAGCCCGATGTCTGGGAGGTCGGTTAGGATAGAGTTCTGAGGACTGGGACTGGGTGTCGGAGAGGAAGCTTTGGAGGCAATGGGAAGTGATGCGGACTTCCAGTACGACTTAAGGGGAGAAAGTATTGGTAGTGCCCCGAGGGGACGTCCCATTCATTGTGTTGCTTGCTGTTTGGAGGAAGCTAGGTCCATAGCCTCTTTCCCTATCGTCCAGTTTCCTGGCAGATGAGTTGTTCTGATAGGACCCGCTCTACCCATCCCACCTATAACATAAGGAAAGGCCAGCCCGTTGCAGCTGACTGAGAGGGAGTGTTGTCTACCCGGTCCCCACATGGAGCGTCACCATTGACAGCTTCGTTTCTTTAGAAAGTAGACCTCCCGGAGTCCACATTCGGTACACTCCTCTCCGCTCCCCTTAAGAGGAGGTGGACACTTAGGAGGAACCCGAGGCCTGGCGGAGGGAAGCTGCGGGCAGAGTGAGACGGCCGCGCCCTCGCGCCGCCCTCCCCGGTGCCCAGATCCCACCCCGGTAGGAGGCCCAGCTGGCGACACGCGGCGGGGCGCGCGGTCCCGGCTCCGGGTCTTGGCTGCGGCCGCCGGGGCGGCGGGCACGTGGCAGGGCGGGAGACTCCACCTGGCCACGCCGCTGGCCCCTAGATGGCTGGCGCTGTCCCCGGCCGGCGGCCGCTGCGGGAGCACGGAGGCATCTGCTGCGCTATCCCGGTCACAGGCGCTAACAGAACCGCTGCTGCCGTCGGGTCGCGACTTCAGACGCGTGCCCACCGTCCCGCCAGGTCCCTTACTCAACTTCGGATCGGTTTACCTGCCCCAGCGGGCACAGTCACCGTTCTCCGCGACCCTCAAGCACCGCCCGGTCCCGCCCTCTGCTGGGCAACTAGCGCCCACGTCCAGGCAGGGCCGGTGGGCGGTGCCGTGGCCACACAGACCCCGGGGAGCGGGACTTGGGCAACTCGGAGCCCCGCCCACCCCAACTGGCCCCGCCCACCACAATGTGCGGCCCCGCCCACCCCACCCGACTCCTCCCCTTCCTGCCGGCTTGCTCCCTGCAGCCCGCCGCTGGCGCCCAGGCCCGGAACGGAGTCCGTACTCCCCTTGGCCGCCCCGCCCCGCCGCCTCCCACCCCTCCCGCGAGGGCGGCCCGAAAACCCGGAGCGCGGGAGCGTTGCTCCGCCGGGCCGGGCGGCAGCACTGGGCATGCTCAGTAGCCGGGGCAGGTTTTTCGGTCGCAAGTAGGAAGCTTTTTGCACTACACCGGAGACCGGGAGCCACGGATCCCGCCGCACAGCCCGCAGCGCCCGCACCGCCGCCGCGCCCGCCCCAGCCCGTCCGGCCCCTGGCGGGCGCGATGAACCCGCGCCTGAGCCTCAGCCGGCCCGCCGGGCACTGAGCGCGGGCGCCCAGGGCGCGTTGCGCAGCTGCTCCTGCGCACAACCCCGCTGCCGCCGGCCCGCACCGGCCGCCCGGAGCGAGAGGCTGGTCCGTGCACTGCGCCCGGCGCCGGCCGCGGAGCAGGAAGCGCAGGCCACGCAGGGACCCAACTGGAACAAAGTGTCTGCCGCCGGGTGCCGCGCCCCGACCCCGCCGCGCCCCTGCGCCGCCCACCATGGCCTCCGAGGAGCTGTACGAGGTACTCCCCTCCCCCCGGCGGCGCCCCCGGCCCGCGGGCCTCCGTGCCCGGTTTGCTGGACGGGAAGCGTGCGCCAGCCCCCGGAGCGAGCGGCGGCCGGAGGGGCCGACGGGCGGGGGCGCCGGAGTTGCCGGGCCGGGCGGGGGGAAGTGGCGCTGACACGAGCGACTTGCTCAGACTCAGCCCAAAGTGCTGCTGGCGAGGGGAGCCCGTGCCTGAGCGCGGCAGGGTCCGTGGGCGGCGCGGGGGTGCTTTTCCTGCCCGTTTGGTCGAGCCGGGTGGACAGGGTGTCGCCTCACGGGGGGCCCGTGCGGCTGTCTCCACTCGGGTACTAGCCAGAGAGATGCAAAATTTCGCACCGAAAATGCTGAGCGTTGACCACATGCTTTAATTAGGTTAGCATTGTGGCCGGAGCCAGGAAATTGAACTTAAACGCTGATGCGCTGTCGTCGCAGCCTTGCGAGTAGGAAAGGGTTCTAAGAGTCGAGGCGATGAGTTATGGGTGATGGGTCTGCCAGCTTTAACTTCAAGTTTGAGAGTTATCGGTCTGGATCTTTCACGTATTCTGAATGTCTCCACATAACTCCTTGACGTATTTCAAAGTAGACTTCCTGGGAGTACAGAAGGGTAAAAGCTGTGCCTTTGGAATACGTTGTTGGTTTCACATATTTGTACATTCATCTTTTTAAGAGGCTTAAAACTCTCCAGATTCTATCCAGACTCACCTTTAGGATGCCTTTAGGAACTTGGCTGTTTAGGGATTGAAATGGGCATCTGTAACTGCAGCCTTGTGTGATCCTTCCAAGGGGGTACCGCCTTCAGTGTGTATAGCTGCTTTCGGCATAGACTGAAGCTTTGCTGACAACAATGAGGCTTGTAGCAACTTTTTGATGAGTTTTGGTTGCTTTGAAAAAAAACCAAAGGTTTACAAAAGTCCTTCGAAGGAGGCTACCTTCTATAGACCAAGGGGAAGGCTGTTGCTTGCCCTTTATTTGAGCTTCAGTCTACTGTACCTATCATTGAAAATTGTCTCCCCCTTTCAACCATTTTACACATTAGCAGTGCCCTACTGTATTCAAGATGCTCTCTTAGGTCACTGGGGGATATGAAGAGAAAACTCCACTCTCCCGAGAAGCTTGGCTTCCAGGAATGGAAGTGTCTTGATGGGTGCCAGCACAGTAGAGGCTAGGATGTAGAAAAGATGTCTTACTCACCAAGTCGTGGAAAGTACAGAAAGTACTGAGTGTGATCAAGGTGGGGATTTACTTGTCACATTAGATCATTCTTTGGTGGCTGACTCTTGTGTGTTCACTGTTGAGCTTCTTGGGGGATTCTAAATATGGTTCCCATTTGGTATCTGGGGGAGAGGTGCACATTATACATAAGTTGTATCCTCCGTGGGTAAAGATGACACACACTGATTGTGTTAGGAATTAGTAAAGTTACTTTCTGTTTATTCTATAGCTTCCTGTTTTCTACTCACCATTTTTTCTGACAGAGGTCACTTAGAGATAAATAACATCTTATACCAAGTTTGTGTTCATTCAGGGTGATTTTGAATGTCTGTGGTATGGAGGCTTAGAGGTAGAGGCATGTCATGGGCAGTGCTCTCAAGAAGCAGCTCTTGGGGAACAGATAGCTACAGTGCAAGTAAGTGGTGTACCTGGGCCATGGCAGTTTCCAGTCTGGGTCTTTCCTTAGTTTGTTTTGAGGGAAAAGATAACATGAAGATACGACTAAAGTGATGAAAGCCATTGTAGGTGTGTTCTGGTTGGTATCTTTTAAGCTTCCTTCTAACTTCTTTACTTGATGGAAACATCGGGACTGTATTACAACTAAAAGTTGATGTTTAAGGGGTGGTGGCACAGCACTTGGGAAGCAGTGTTGTGAGTTTGGGGTCAACCTGGTCTACAGAGCCTGTTCTAGGATAGCCAAGACTGCAAAACAAACAAACAAACAAACAAACAAAACAACAAAACCCCTCTCTGGAAAAAGTAAAAAAGACAACAGAAAAGCTGATGTTGAAGTTACACACTTGTAATCTCGGACTCAGGAGGCTGAGACAGGATCAGGAATTTCAGGACATAGTGAGCCTGTCTCAAACAAACAAACAAACAAACAAACAAACAAACGGGCCAGTGAGAGGGGTTAGCAGGTGAAGGAAGGCTTCTCCCACCAAACCTAAGTACCAGAGTTTGGTCAGTGTTGTGTTACATGGTGAAGGGAGAGAGTTGACTTCTACAGATGTCACTTGGAGCCCCCACACCAAAACTCAACATGTAAAATGAGTACACTTACAAAAAAGGGGGGAAGGAAAAGTGATATTTGGAAGTTTTGCATAGTGGCCAAGAGTCTGAATCTAGTCAAATAGCTTGTTACTGAAGTCCAGTTGTCATGTTGAGTAAATTAACCTTGAAAGCTATTTCCTCGTCTGTGGAGGTGGGATCAATGCTTCACTTAGAGAGCTGTGAGCTTTATATGAAGAAATACTTAAAACACTCTAAGAGGTAATCAGCTGGGTGGTGGTGGCGCTTACCTTTAATCCCAGCACTTGGGAGGCAGAGGTAGGTGGATTTCTGAGTTCGAGGCCAGCCTGGTCTACAGAGTGAGTTCCAGGACAGCCAGGGCTACACAGAAAAACCCTGTCTCAGAAAACCAAAAAAGAAAGAAAGAAAGAAAAAAAAGAGGTATTCAGTCCTGTTCTATAACTGATCTAAAATGCCCAGTCGTGTTTTTGTTTAAAAAGATACAGCATTTGCTCACAGAGGCCCTATTGTAGTAGGAGTGATACCCAACTGTAGATGAACTCTATGGTCTGTCTGTCTGTCTGGGCAGAACACCATGTGCTTCAGAGGCCAGGTCAAGGGAGAATAGTTTTGTCCTGTTTTTTTTTCTGGTTGTCCATAAATTGAAATGCTCTGTGTTTGGCCTGAGGCTCTACAGATGTAGAACACTGAAAAGACTTGCCCTTAGTACCCCACCTTGATTGGAGGGCGGGTTTTCCTGAACCGTGGTGGGTGGTCCTTTCTCACTTATGTCTGTAACACTTAGCCTGGAACCCTGTATATAGTAGGAGATCCTTAGTGTGACTAAGTGACTATTGGAACTACGTTTTGTGAATGAAAAACAAGGGACTGATCTTTTGGAGGGTAGAGCATCATCAGTCTTCCAGAATTCAAAGAGCTCATTAGTTGAAGGGTAGAATAGACGCAGTCCCTATATCTCCAGCAGCTAAGTAGGGCAGGGTGAACTCATATTTGTGTGTTTGTGGCTCATGTATAGTCACACCTTATAGTGTATGTGTAGATGTTAGAGAACAACTTTGGGGTCTCTTCTCTCCTAGTTCAAGGTTCTTTATGTAGAGTTGAGTCTTGCCTTCTGATAAGCCATCTTGCTAGCCCAAAGCCTGTTTTTAATTAATCATAAATAAGAATATAGGTTTTGTAAAAGGCCAAACATTGGGGCTGAAGTTCAGCAGTTAAGAGCACTAGCTGCTCTTGCAGAGGACCAGGGTTCAATTCCCAGTACCCCTGTGGCAGTTCACAACTGTCTGAAACATCAGGTCCAGGGAATCTGACACCTTTACACAGACATACACAAAGGCAAAGCACCAGTGCACATAACATAGAAATATTTTTTATAAGATCAAACATTTTATGTTTTAAAAATTTGCATTTTAAAAAATGTTATATAGTTGTATGTTTATCATGTACAACCTAGTGTTTTGATATCTGGGTGTCGTGCAATCCCTTAAATGTGGCAAGAGTTGACATAGTGTCTCACAGTTGTTTCTTGCTATGAAAACTGTACGCATTGAACATTTTCAGTAACACAGTATACGCTCACTCCACAGTCACCATTGCTGTACAGTAAACTCTTGAACGGGCTCCTTTGTTTTCACTGTATCAACATTTCTCCAGACTGTTCTCCCTCAACTAACTGTATTCTACTTCTATCTCTTATGTGATTACAAGCTAAGTTCGTGGTCCGTCCGTCTGTCTGTCCGTCTATCCATCTGTCCTTGGCTTATTTCAGCATAGTGACTTCCATTTTTCTCAGCGTTGCAAATGACAGAAACTCTTTTTTTACTGGTGGAATGGATGGTGTTCTTCTGTGCACACATACCATACTCTCTCTATTCCTCCTTTGATGAGCTCAAGCTCCCTCCATATCTGGGCTCAGGGTTGTGAATAGTGCTGCAGTGGGGTGTGGATGCCTCTTCAGCCTCCTGGCTTGATTTCCTTTGGATGCCTGCCTGGAAAATCACATTCTCATTTCTTGAGAACCCCATGTGCAGTTTGACCACAGTGCTTGTGCTTTTCGTGTCCCCACCGTCACCGTGTAGAGATCCTTTCTTCCGTCTGCCCCCTTGTTATTGGCTATCTCTTGTCTTTCATAAAGGCATTTCAACAGAAGGCACTTGGTTGTACTGCTTAAGAATTGATGACTGTGTGTGAGGATACGTGTGTGGAGGTTAGAGAACGGCTTGGTGGCATTGATCCTCTTGGTTCCAGGAATCGAATCCATGCCATTGTGCTCGTGTGGCAGTGCATTACTGAGTCATTTGGCTGGTCCCGATTGCGGTTTTGCTTTGCGGTTTTTCCTCACTGTTGATGTTGAATATATATTGAATACACCCGCTAGCCAATTGTGTGTCTTTTAAGAAGTGTTTATTCAGATCTTTAGCCTGTTGTTGTTGTTGTTGCCATGCTGTTGGATACTTTATTTTCGTTAACTTATTATCAGATGTAAGTTTCCAAGCATTTTCTTCCCTTCTGTAGGCTGCCTGTTTTGTGATTATTTTTGTGCGATCCTGTTTTGCCTGTTTTTGCTTTCAGAACAGTGTCTACAAAGACAAAGCACAAGCTTCCCACTTTGATTTCATTGCTTGAAGTCTTCCGTTTAAGCCTTCTATCCTTGTGAGGTGGTATTCTGTGTATGAAAGAAGGATTCCCTTTACAGATTCCCTCCTTCTGCATGTAACCCAGTTTTCTCTACACCATTTGTTAAAGAAACCATCCTTTGGTCTTGGCCCCTTTGTTGGCAGGGCTGTTGAAAAATCATTTGTCTATAAATGCTTGGGGTTTGTTCCTGGGCTTTCCGTCGTGTTTGGTTGGTCCGTGAGTCTGTATTAAGCCACACTATGCACTTCTATTTATGATAACATTGTAGTGTATTTTGGTCTGTGTGAAGCCGCTAGGTTTGTTGTTCTAACTCAAATTACTTTGGCTGTTTGAGAACCTTTTTTTATATATGAGTTTAAGAATGTATCCTGATTTTGTAAGGAAGAATGACCTTGGTATTTTGATGGGAATCCCATTTATTTTCAGATCACTGTGTTGTGCACATTTTTACCATATTATTGATCCTAATCCATGAACATGGTATATCTTTACATTTATTTGTGTATTTCATCGATGTTTTCCAGTCTTGTTCTTGTGTGTGTGTGCGTGTGCGTGTGCGTGTGCGTGTGCGTGTGTGTGTGTGTGTATCTGGTGCTAGGATCCATGATAGACAGTCTTGTGCACAACAGGCAGGTGCCCAACGGTGAAGTACAACCCCTGCCCTGATAGAGTTCATTCCTAAGCCTTTCACGTTATTTTACTACAGCTGTTGCAAGCATGATGACATATTTCATTTTTCAGATACTTAAGTGTATAGAAACACTGCTGGTTTTTATATGTTGGTTTTGTATGCAAAAGGGTTTTTTGGTGTTATCTTTGGGGTTTTCTGTATGAAATGGTATTGTATACAAACACAGCTGAATTTCTTTTTAATCTGGATGACTGTTTTTCTTCTGCTCTGTCTAGGACATTCAGTATGCTTTGAGAGTGAATATCTGTCTTGCTCCAGGTTTTAGAGAAAGAGTGTGTGACTTTTACCTGTTGAATATGATGCTGTCCGTGTTCTTGTCATAGAGACCCTTTATTGGGTCGCTACTCCCTGAGGGCCTTTCTCCCGAAGGAAGGGATGGTGCTTTACCAAATGCTTTTCAGCGTCTATTGAAATGATCACATAGCTTCCATTCTCTGTTCTGTCTATGTGATGTATTTGTTTGTGGTTCAGCCAACCTTGCATCCCAGTATGAATCACTCTGCATGCTGGTGGATTAGTTTTCTTTTTTTAAATATTCCATTGAATTGGGTGTGCTAATATTTTATGGAGGATTGTTGCACCTATATTTATTCGGGGTATGAGTTGTAGTGTGCTTTTGTTGTGTTTAGGAGAGCTAAGTTGTGAAGCTGGCAGTCTTTGCATTCACAGGAGACATTTCCTTGCTTCATCTCCTTACTCAGGACTGACTTGTTTAGATTTTCTATTTCTTTATATCATTCCGTCTTAAATGTGTATGAATCTTCAAGTTTGTTTTCTTTTAGGTTATCCACTTGATTAGTGTATTGTTGTTCTAAGTCTTAACGAGTTTTGTATTTCTGTTTTGTTTTGCTTTTTACTTTGTTTGCTTGTTTGTTCAACTAAGGGTTTGTTGATAGGGATTTTAAAAATCTCCTTATCTTTTCACCTCCAGTTTCTATTTTAGTTTCTGCTCATTGTGGGTGATGCCATCCCTAGACTGGTATCCTGAATTCTGTAAGGAATCAGGTAGAGCAAGCCATGGGAAGGGAGCCAGTAAGCAGCATCCCTCCATGACCTTTGCATCAGCTCTTGTATCTAGGTTCCATCCCTGCTTTAGTTCCTGTCCTGACTTCCTCCGATGATGGATTATGATCTAGAAGTGTCAGCTAAATGAACCCTTTCCTCCCCAGCTTGCATTTTGGTCATGGTGTTTTCCTTGCAGCGGTAGAAACACTTAAGACACCCAGGGAAGGCTTTTTTTCTCAGCTTTCTTCAGTTGCTTAGTTTTCTGTATAAGGTTGGTGCCTGGTGAGCTTTCCCTGTGTACTGAGCATGTCCGGTGTTGTCCTTGCTCAGTTCATGTTTAGACAGTCATGTTGATGGACTTTATGGGTGTAGCTTCTGACATTTCTAGAAGACACAGTCTCTGGCTCTCACAACTCCCCCCCCCCCCCACGCCCACCCGATGACCAGGCCTTAGGTTTGAGATTTTATAGGTGTATAAGTTGGGACTGGGGTCCACTACTCTGCGTTTTGATAGGTTATTCTCTGTACTGTATCTGGCTGTTGCAAAGAGAAGTTTCTTTGATGAAGGGTGAGCACTTCACTTATTTTTGTGTATGAGGTCAAATGTGTAGAATGTAGTTAGGGATCATGCTGGTTTAGTAAAGTGGTGGTTGTAGGTTCTTCTCCAAGCTTCTGGCTTCATGAGCCCAAGGTAGTTGGCATGAGTTTCCTTTTGTTGAGCGGGCTTTAAGACCAATTAAGAGACCTGTTGGCTATTACCAAGGAAAGCCTGCCACTGCTACCCAGATAGTCTTTCTTGTACTGCCATGCTGGTCGTTGTGGCTCGTAGGTGTCATAGCTGGGTGGGACTGTTTGTCAGCTGCTTCCCTCCTGTGGAAGCTTATGTTGGTTCTTCTTTTATTATGAAGGCTAGTCCTCAAGGAGGAAGCTGTCAGGTCACTTCCTGCCCAAGGTCCTCCGGGCCCTCCAAGTTGCTTTTGGTATTGGTGTTTATCAGAGCAATAGAAAGCAAACTAGACATGTTATCTTTTTCCTAATACTAATTTTGTATGGTTTGCTTTGTGGTTACCATTGGGTTTACAAGATGCATGCCATAGGTATAGGAGATTATTCTTAGCTATTAACAACATAGATTTTAGTATAGTAATTATTAAATCTTTATGAATCTCATATAGATGTCTTTTGAACACATTCACACACACCACCATCGCTCCCCCTGACTCCCAACTTTCTTACCCGTTCCTCTGTTGTCTTAAATAACCCACTGAGTCTGTACACACACACACACACACACACACACACACACACACGACTACATATACACACTCAATGGGTTAGGGCCACCCACCAGGGCATACATAGTTGACTTATCAGGAGCCACACCCTTAAAACCTGACTGTCCCACGTGCTGAAATCGTCAGCTGTCTGTAACTTCAACTGTGCCTGGGACCTGGTGGACCTCTGGGTGCTCTGAAGCCAGAAGGTTGATTGGCATGTTCTTGTGGAGGTCTTGAGTTGAGTGCATCTGTCCTGTTAGGACCAGAGGACACAGGTTCACTCTGGTCCTCCTAAATGTCTTAAACATTTTTTTTCACCCTGTCTTTGGCCTTGTTATGTATGGCCCCTGAGCCCTGGGGTTTGGGGGGTGGGATGGTAGTGATGACTTAAGAAAAAAAAAAAACAGTTCATTGTTTTTGTTGTTGTTTTGTTTTGTTTTTCTCTTTATTTTTATTTTAATTTAATTTAATTTTATTTTCAAGACAGGGTTTCTCTATATAGCCCTGGCTGTCCTGGAACTCACTTTGTAGACCAGGCTGGCCTCGAACTCAGAAATCTGCCTGCCTCTGCCTCTCAAGAGGGGGTTAAAGGTGTGTGCCACCACTGCTCGGCTCTCTTATTTTTAAATGGGTTATTTTCTTGCAGCATTTCCAGGATAGGACTCCATCATCTGCTTTCTCATCACTCTTGAGGAGTTCATTTGTGTCTTTTCGGACCGAGTTTCATCATAGGAAACCAATCTCCTGACGGCCTTGGAGATCGTTTTTTACTTTGGCATTCTGTAGTTTTACTACATTGTACGCTGTATGACACTTGTATTGCAGACATGCTTGGTATATGTTACACTGCTTTTTGTGAATTTGTGTCCTATCTGTTATTGACTTATCTTATTCTTGTGTCTTATCTTACTCTGTCTTCAAATGTTGTTTCTTCTTTATACCCATACCTATTCTTCTGCTTCCTTTGTTGAGAGTCTTGCTATGTAGCCCTATCTCTCTTTAGAGATAGGCGGGCATCCTCTTGCCCTCAGCCTTCTCAGTGCTGGTACACACTCTGCTTCTGCTCCCTTGGACTCCACTGTTGAGTCTTCTTGGTGTCTCGTTATTGATTGGCCTCTCATTTCCATCTCCTTGACTGTGCTTCATTTTTGAACTTCCCTCGTTGTTGCTGATGGTTTTCTTTTTTGTGTGATAACCTTGTATCCCCTTGACCCTAGCTTATAGTTCTTTTGAACCGAGTTTACTTTGGTAATTCCAGTTCAGTGGGCCACATAACTAACTGAATGTGGAGTATGGTGAAAACATTGGGAAGGGTAAAGGCGTCTGAATGTACAAGAATCAGAAGCAAATGCATAGTGAACTCTGGGGTTGCTGGCAGTGCAACCTGTGTTGCTCTGGGTGACCTCACTGGAGCTGCAGCCTGTTCTGAATATGTAACAGTTGCACGCTGCAGTAAATGCTGTTACCGCACACAGTTACACACTATTGCTGCCTGACACACCGTGGCTCAGATCTGAGACCTGTATGTCATGGATTGTTGTAGTGACATACAGTATTTGTATTATGCATACAGGTTTTCTGTTCTTTAAAAAGCATAATGGTTTAATTATGGAAAAGAAAGGCTTGATATGTTTCTGTCATCATTCTGTAGTGTACAAATATCAAATTAATATGTCCTTCGAGTGTAGATGTTAGAATATTTGATTTTAAAATTGTTCAGATTGTTAACTTTTGCTTGGGGTTAGTTCAGAACTTCTGAAATAGCTCGAGACAGTCTTCTTCTCTCAACTTGCACAGTGTACGTACGTGAAGTTAAACAATCGAAACGATCACTTAACTCTGACAGACACTGAGGATGCTCTGTCCTGCAGTATCAAATATTCAACCAAGGTATCATTCTTTATGTAATAAAATAGTGCTGAAATTTGCCCTCATCTTTAATAAATGGTAAAATTATATGTATACCAAGTAAGAGTTCTAAATTAAGGTTAACCGATTTTTCTATCCATTTTCTATACCTGTGTACCCAGAGTTAAGAATTTCTTGGATGAAAGGGTCATGAGTGGAGTAGTTTAAGGAAGCTGTGTACTAATTATTTAATCCACCCATTTAGTATTTTACAGTGTTTTCTGCTATTAACTATTCTGGCTGACTGTAGTTGTCCTCCTTCCTCCCCTGCTCCTCCAGGCTCTGGTGTTGCAGGAGTTTTCCCTCTGCTCTGACAGGTGCCTGGTGGAGGTAACTCATGGGAGGCCTTATTTGGGTGCATAGCGGAGAGTCGATTTGTCATGGTGTAGTGGAGGGAGTGAGGTAGCTGTCACCTTGTCACAGGCAAGACCTACAGAAGAATGGGCACTGGATGGTGCCCAGTTGGCACCTTTTTGTTCATCCAGAAACCCAGCATGAGGAGTAGTGCACCAGCATGTCGGGTCTTCCCTCCTCATCTAGCCGAATCTAGAAACTCTCTGGCAGATGGGCTCACAGGGTGTCTTCTTGTTGATTCTAGATCCTGCCAGTTTGGATCCGTATTAGCTGCCATGGGCGTTGGTCTATTTTTATGATGTACTCACGCTCTGAGATTGGAATTGGAGGTGTGCCTGTGGTTTTCCTTGCTTTCTGCAAGCCCAATAAAGCCTGAAGAATCACGCCGTATTAAAGATGTGCTTATTTATTTAGATCAGGGGTCCTCAGAACTCTCAGAACTGTCATTTTCTGTGGCTTCTGCATCAGAGGAAGGCGCCCCCCCCCCCCCCCCCCGATTTAGAACTTGTAGTTACCATGACTAGGTGGACGGTTTGAACCAACACTGTATTTACCTGATGATATCGAAACACAAAGTGTAAACTGGATGTTGTGGGTACTGTTTATGGAACTGCAGATATAGTTGCTCCTGCCTAAGTTGCTGCGTGAGCATGTCTTATCTAACTCTTCTTTAGCCGAGGCTGGCTTGCCAGAATTTGCCAGCCTCAGCCTCTATCTTCATCCAGCCTGCCTAGCATAGGTGAGTCCTTACTTTACCGCCCTTGAAACAAAGAACTTCTTCTTCCTTCAAAGTCTGGGTCCATTTTGTGTCACACCGTAGCTGCCCCTTTTTACCTTGTTTTGTCCTAGGAGTGTTGTATAAATTTTCTTCTGAATGGTTGGAGATATATATATGTGTGTGTGTGTGTGTGTGTGTGTGTGTGTGTATGTATGTATATATATATCTGGTTTTGGATATCTAAGTATGGTGTCTGGGTGACATGAATGTAGTAGACAGTTGTTACTGATATTACTAGTGATTGAAGTCTGAAATCGCAGTTTATATCCCATAGTGGTGCATTAGGGGTCTGGTTTGGCAACAGTCTTACCCGGCAGGTATTTTGAAGGTAAACTAGAACCTGAAGTTTGTGTAAATTAGTTGAGAGGAGGGAAGATTTCTCCTAGAAAGACTTTGCATTGCTGTTATTAAAATGAAATATGGGGCTGGAGATGGCTCAGCAGGTAAGGGCACTGCTTTTCCAAGGAACCAGGTTCAATTGCCAGCACCTCTATCAGGTGGCTCACAAATGCCTGTGACTCCACTTCCAGGCGATCTTTTGGCCTTTGTGAGTATCTGCATACATGTAGAACACATGCATACACGTAGGCACACATAAAACATTTAAAGAAAACCTTTAAAATGTATTTTATGTTTTCATTTTTGAACAAGATGTGTGGGAAGGCATGCTTTTTCCAATACAGTGTCAAGTAGCTGAAGTCAGCCGTAGTCTCTTGCAGAGTGCCTTCATCTGTGTATGATTTCCAATGTAATCGTTCCTGCTGAATTCAGTTTTCTAGATGATCCTTTCCCATCATTTGTTTGGAAAAGCCTAAAACTGTTGATTGCAGGCTATGAACATTTCTTTTTGTCAGTAATTTACTGTTAGAACTTCACTGCATCAAGTAGATGCACACTGGAGCCTTTTCTAATTTACCGTGGGACTAATCTCAAGAGAGAACTAGGGGACACCCCTCCTCCATTCTTTGTAAAAAAAATAGTGACATATCTCATGTGCATTGTTCAACTCTGGGACTCTGTGGGGATTTATGGGGACTGCTGAAGTTGATGTTAGTTGTAGCGTACTTGGACTTCACTGGCTTTCCTAGCATGATCTAACAGCGCCGAAGCACAGATCTGCCAAGGTAGGCACATGCATGACTTAAGGTGGTGGGACTTTGGGGTCTTGGGTCATGAGCCTTGGGAGAGCATAAAGTGTGAGGTGAATTTATGCAAAGGTATGTGTTGGAATGAACTGCCTAGAAGGTCTTCTTCAGAGCTTTGGCATATAGGTGGTAAAGTTAAAGTCATTTTTATGGTCTGTGTTGTACAGTTTTCTCCCAAGCCATTGCTCTGTATTCCATAGACCTGGGGAGGGTTGCTATGAGACGTTTTGAAATGGTCCGGGAAGGTGAGCCGTGTTAGTGGCTTGGTGGGGCCTGTGATCTCCTGCTGCTTGTATGTGTGTTCCCAAGCTTGTTATAAGAAGCAGGATCCTGTGCATTGTCTTCTAGGACAATCCTTAACTGGAAGAAGTATGAGCTGATTTGGTGATGTGTGAGCGAGGTTTGAAATGGCCAGAGCATCTTTTGTCAGTGATTGTCTCCAGTGCTTTAGAGCGTTCAGGCGGCCTAGCTTCCTGCTGGTTGCTCAGGGGTGCTGTGTGCCCCAACTCAGCCCCTGCTTAGAGAGCCATGGTCAGTGGCAGCAGCTAGCACAGAATGCTTGTAGCACAGTCAGTGCTTGTAGCACAGTCAGTGCTTGCTTCTGAGGGCTCGCTGCCTTACCCGGGAACAAAGCTGTCAGGAAGCTGTGTCTTCCAGAGTGCTGTAGTTTGCCTCAGAACTGTCCTCCAGAGGCCTGCTTCTTAAAGGCTTGATAGATCACGAACCTGTGGCCTTATTGGAAAGTGCTGGGCCCTTTAGAATGGGGTGGCGTGGGTGTGGTTGGAGGAAAACTTGATCCCTGGGGGCTGTCTTGGAAGGAACTATTAGGATTCTGGCCACCCCCACCCCCACCCCCCTCTGCTTTCTAACCACCATGAAGTGAGCAGCTAGTTCTACTTCAGGTTTCACCGTCTCACCACAGGCTCTAGATGCAATCCTGTTTATGTCCACCGTGGTCATCTGCCTTGGGTACTGACAGGCTCCCTTGTCTGAGTTTTCTTGTTCCTGGGTCCTGTCTCTGACTTGACTTGATTCCCCACCAGGCCTTCTGCTCTAACTCTCAACTTTGGCTCTGCACTTACTGTCTTGCAGAGCTCTGGACCAGAACACAGGGGCCTAACTCCCACTTTATTTACCTATGTTTTTATCTGTGTGTTCTAAGAGTTTCCTTTTTCTATGAAGTACAGTGTAAGCAGCTGAGCTCAAACTGACTGCCGTTGTCTTCTGACTGGTATATACTCCCCCCTGATTCGAAGATATCCAGATAATGCTTTGAGCCTAAAGAAGAGGTGATCACATGAGTGTGTGTGTGTGTGTGTGTGTGTGTGTGTGTGTATGTGTGTGTGTGTGTGTGTATGTGTGTGCGCGCGCTCACAAAAGTGTGTGGGGGTGTAGTTCACTAGCAGATGATTTGTGCTTTTCCTCTCAGACTGTAACAGAGAATGCCGTAGCATCTGTAGTTGGATACCCAAAATGGACAGTTTTCATCCCTCTCTCTGTTGTGCTTCTTCCTGTTCATGCTGTTTGGCTCTACTTGGCCCGAAGAAGGCTCAAGTACCTATTAGGAGTTGTCAAAAGCTTTTAAGAAGTGGGGCCTAATGGGAGGTCCTTAGGTCACTGTGGGGCATGTTCTTCACAGGGATAGTGAGAACCTGTGTTCTCTTGCCTCCTAGCTGGTAGGTGAACAATTGTCTTTCAGCGCGTGCTCCCTGCCACAGCCTGAAGCAAATCAGCTGTGGGCCGAAAGTAAATCTTAATTCTGTAAGCGATTCTCTCAGGCATTGCGCCACAGGAATGGAAAGCCGTGATCCACACATCCATACCTGTGTTGTCTTAATTTATAAATTAGGCATGGTAAGAGAGTAGGCAATATTCTCTAGCGAGTTTTATGGCTGTGTGCTCCCTTGTTGGCATATGCACCCTGTCAGAGTGCCTGTTTGTAGTGGTACAGTTTCACTTGAAGGAGTATTTTATATCTCTGTTTGACACGTCTTAATTCCTAATCTCTGGGGCCATTATGTAAAATACGAGTTCCTTAACTGTGAGCCCTGTGGTAACTGATAGTTTTACAGCCCAGATGGCTATCAGGTGACTAATGGTGGGTAGTATATACAGTCAGGATACATTTTATGGGGGCTGATGGGCACACGCAGGCTTCTGTGGGGTTGCATCATGCTGTCACTGTGGTGTGGAGTTAGTTCTGCTCTCTTGTTCTTTTTTACCACTCCCCTATCTACCTCAGAAAGATCTTCAGATTAGCATGTCACTAAGGTTCTACTCCTACATGCCTTCTGAGTGTGGTTTGGTTAAATGGATGAATACATATCTGTCAATTCCTTCCTGAGTAGCTTCAGATTTATAGTGGTTATGCAGAATAAAACTTAAAATGTCACAGAATACATTTCTTTTTTGTTTGGTTGGTTGTTTTTTTGTTTGTTTGGTTGGTTTTTTTTGAAACTTTGTTTACTCTCTGTGTAGCCCTGGCTGTCTTGGAACTTACTCTGTAGATCAGGCTAGCTTCAAACTCAGATCTGTCTGCCTGTGCCTCACAAGTGCCGGGATTAAAGATGTACGCCATCACCACCTGGGCTGCAATTAAAAAATTGTTTTAAATTGTACGGGTGCGTCACGTGTGCACTTAGTTGCACGTGTCATGATGTACAGAGGTCAGAAGATAACTTGGTGGAGTCTGTTCTCTCCTTTAGGGATAGCATTGATGTGGATTTCTTCGCTTCCACTTTGACGTTGATTCTAGGGTTCAAGCCCAGGTCTGCCAGGCTTATGTGGCAAGCACCTTTACCTACTGGACCATTTTGCTGGTCCCGAAAATGAGACCTTGTTGAGATAGATGTTCTCATGTTGGTAGGAGGGAATCAGATGTTAACCGTTAGAGCTCGGTAGCTGTAGGGACACCCAGTAAGTACTCCCTCCCCTGTTGTGAGAAGGCAGGCCCCAGGGGGGAAAGGAGCACTGGGTCAGCGTGGTGGTCAGCGTGGTGGTAGGGAGCAGCTGTTCTAACATTTTTCAGAGTCACAATTTCACTAAAGGGGAGGGTGAAGCCTTGGGAGCTCGCCTTGGGGCTTCTGTGGCTTACTCTGCCGCAGTGGAGGGTTGTGGGTGACCTGAGAGGCTGCTTCAGTAGTGGGTCAGGACTCTCCCCACTACTGGGGTGAAGCACAGTAACCCTGTGTGTACCCTCTGATAAGACCAAAGATTGGACCGCCCCCCTGCGTTCCCCAGCTCTTGCTCTAGGTAATGGGTGGAGAGTAAAGATAGGATGGAAATACGCATCCGTTTTCTGGGGGGTTGGGACTGCAGTCCTCCGCTCTGACATGGGAGGTCACATCTGAGTGTGGCCCTCATTTACCTGTGCATGACAGCAACCGTCCTTGCCTTGCCCATTATTAGCGATGTTCTTCAGGGATCCAGGGTCTAGCCGATTTGCCCTTTGGACTGGCCAGTGGCCACAACCCCTTCTGTAATGTGCCATGAGCCAGTCTCTCCATGTCCATGTAGCTGGAGCTGCTGTTCCCACAGTCTCTGGGTGCTTCTGCATTATTCCAGGGATTGCCCAGTGGGATGGCTTCATGTAGTGGACTCCTTGGGGGGTCGTATGTTCAGATAACCTGTATATCAGATACTTACGTTATGATTCGTAACAGTAGCAACCTTACAGTTATGATGCAGCAATGGAATGATTTTGTGGTTGCAGTCATCACAGCATGAGGAACGGTTATTAGGAAGGTTCAGAGCCACTGATTGGATCTAGAAGATCTTTGGCTGGGGAGGGTGTGCTTTAAACATCCCCTAGGAAGGTGGAAGCTCCAGGAGACAGACGTTATCCGTGTTCCCACTTGGCTCAGAGCCAGCCTTTTGCTTCTGGCCAGCATTTCCCTTTGAGCATTCCTCCCAAACCGAGAGGAAAATTTGGTTATTGAGCCCAAAGACCATGCTATCCTTAAGAGCCCTTCTAGAACTCCCTGTTTGTAATCAGAGCATACTGGAGCTGGAGATAGGATCTAGTTAGCCTAGGCTACATAGGGAGATCTGTTTCAAAAGAAAAGAGTCTTCATGAGTTTTAGAGGGCTGATATACCAGTGTGTGCAAGAGTCTGCTGCTCTTAAGAATAGTTGATGATCAGCTTGGGAGCCTGGAGTTGTTCCCAAAGCCGTCATGTTCCCCTGGCACTCTAACATCAGCAGGGCGCTCTAGAGAGAAGGCAGCCAGTGATTGGCATCTCCAGGCCCTGAAGGTAGCAGCCTCTTGAGTCTTGAACTTTGTTGAGCGTGGACTACAAAGGGCTGGGTATTTGAGAAGTTTTTATATATCAGTGGCAAAATGAACTCAGAGTGACATGTGTCCCATAGCTTTGCAGGAAACACTTATGGTGTCTATGTCTGGTCATGGAGAGAGATGGGAGTGAGTGGAGAGAAGATTGATGCTGGCTCTCCTCTCTCTTTTTCCTCAACAACTGTTCCTTTAGCCCCGTCCCTCTTCATGCTCTACCACTAAGAAAGGTTCTGTACTGGTTTTTATGAGCACCATCAGGTGAACAACACAGTCCTTCCATCTGTCTGCAGCTGTGGTTCTCAACCTTCCTCATGCCGTGGCCCTTCACGGCTCCAACTTTGTCATTGCTACTTCATAACGAATTTTGCTACCATTGTGGATTGCAATGTACATATCTGACTTACAGGGTATCTGATGTATGACCCCAAAGAGGTCACCACCCACAGAATCACTGATCTAAAAGAAGCAACTTCCAAACTAAATGGCTGCTTTCCTGTAGATTCTTTGTCCTCAATGGAAAACCAGTTGCCTGCTCCCTCAGCACACCATCGCAAGACACAAAGAGTTAAGGTTTCAGGTGAGGCAGGATGTCCAGATTCTCTCAGAATCTCTCAGCCAGATTCCAGGCTGAAATAGAACATGGCTAGGTAGCCAAGGAAGACCTTGTACCTCTTTTATTTCAATCCTAAAATAAAATTATACAATATATTTTGGTCATATTATTCCTCTTTCTGAGCTTTCAGGTCCCCTCATCCTTACAACTGATGGTCTTTTTCTCAAACACCTGCCAACACATGAAACACATAGAGTCCATACCATGTTGGCCAACTATTCTTGCCCATTCCAACTGGAGTGTGGTTAATATACCCAGTGCCAATCCATTGAAGAAAACCAACACACACACAAGCTATCAATTGCAAATAGCTTCTTGGTTAGGGGTGGGACTTGGTGCCCACTTCACATTCTCCAACCTGGGACTTCTCTGGCTTGAAAGCTTACTGTGGTGACCTTGAGTGCTTCTCATGCCTCCATTTCCCAAGTGCTGGCCTTACAGGTCTGTGCCACTGTACAGGCCTGGGTAGTATTGGGGATCCCACCTAAGAAAGAGTTTGTTGCTTCACAAATTACATCCCCAGACCCATTCAGGTCTTTATTGTCTGAACACCCACCGTGCTTGTGAAGAGTAACAAATACATGGGAAGATTGATTTTTCTCCCTGGCGATCTCTTTTGGGTTTATAATAGCAGGAAGCTGCTTACACTTTTGATAAGCATGCTATGTTTGTTAAAGGTGATACTTGAAAGGCTTAACTGAATTGTGTTTTTGAAATAATGAAAATTTTTCTTTAATGAGACCATGTCTTGTTTTGTTGCCCAGGCTGTCCTTGAACTACTGTTTTCAATGTTTTAGCTTCTTAAGCTACAGGTTCACAGCTTCTAATGAAATCTTTGAGTCTCATTAGGTAGTCCTGGCTGGCCTGGAACACACAGAAATCTGCCTGCCTCTGCCATAATGAAATCTTTTAATGTGAAGACTTAATAACTTAAAAACACTATTTTAGTCACTAATGTTCAACTTAAAATTATAGCTTCATATTTACATCAGCATCTGTTGGGTGCTTTTATAGAGTGCTGTAGAGTCCAGGATGGAAGTGTTCCTCTGTGGCGGTCGTTATTTTGTTGTGTCTGTGGTGCTATTGTCCTCGAAGATGGCATATTCGTACTTCATGACATGAAATAGCTTGGTTTTCTTGGAAAACATTAGAGACTCAAGGATTTCCTAAACGGCAGGAGTTGTCAGGTGATAATTGTTCCTTTAGGGGAGGGAGCGCAAGCACGCACAGGTGCCCATAGAGGCCAGAAGAGGCTATTGATTCCCTGGAGCTAGAGTTCCAGGTGGGCACTAGGAACTCATCTCAGGTCCTTTAGAAGAGTAGGAAGTATTCTTAGCTTCTGAGCCATCTCTCCACCCCCTAATATTTTGTATTTATTGAGAGGGAGGGGGAGAGAGTGTGTGTGCGTGCATGTGCACGCCACTGATGCCATTGTATATTTAGGGAGGTCAGAATGTGAGACTTGGTTCTCTCCTATCAAGTGGGTCCTGGGAATCAAACTCAGGCTGCTATGCTTGTCAACAAGGTTCTTTGCCTGCTGGGTCTGAGAATCTAATCACTATCTCCATCTTTTCGTTCAGTGTGACTGTATCTGGGGGTGGGGAGTGTTTAAGTAAAACACACACCAGACTTGACTAAAGTAAGACATTTTCTAATGCTGTTGTGGAAACACCAAATAAGGCTTGGCTAATTCCCAATTATTTCACAGACAGACAGTAGGTTTCTGTGCATTGCATCATAGACATTTTTGTGTGGACAAAAGGAATGACTAATGATGGGGTAGAAAATTAATAAACTTTATACAAGATGAAGGCAGTCTGTAAGGAAAATGCGCTCTTGAATCAGCTTGGAGAACAGTTTTGACTGACTTAAACTTAAGATGTCTAAAAAGATGCCTAGAGCATCATTGAACACAAGAAAACAAATCAGAGATTGGATCTGTTCAGGCAAGTGGATAGAAATTTTTGTCTGAGGAGAATCAGCAGGCGCTTTCTTTTAAGTAAAATTTAAGTGTAAGCCATGGTTTGACTTGTGTGGTGACACTTGATATTTTTATATGTAAATGTGGGTTTGGGTGGGGCAGTCCTGAGGTTAAGGACAGCCTTCCTCAGTCACTCTCCACATTAACTCACCTAGGCACAGTCTCTCAGTTGAACCCAAGAGCAACTAGACCAGTTTGCCAACTCTGCAGACTCCCTTTATGGGCTCTAGAGATCTCAACTCTGGTCCTCAGCCTTCTGCCGGTGTGATGCTGACCACTGAGCCATTCCTCCAGCGGTTTTTGGTTTTGTGAGAGTGTCTGTCTGTTGGTGGTGGGGGGTTGTTTGTTTTGTTTTTAGACTTTAGTTCAGCCCTTTATGAGACCTTTTTTTAAGGGACTGGAGCAATGGGTGTTTGGAGACTAAGATTTGTCCAGGATGAACATTAAAGTGTCATTTACAGGGTTGGAGTGATGGCTCAGCCATTAAGAGCGCTTGTTCTTTAGAGAATCCAAGTGTTGGGTTCACCCATGTCGGGTGGCTCGCAGCTGCCTTCAGTTTCAGCCTCGAGATCTACTGCTCTCTTCTGACCTTAAGATGCACACATGAGGATACGTGTACACACACACACACACACACACACACACGTATTTTAATTTTTAAAGGTTTGCGGTTTGCTTGTTTTAATTTGTGTGTGTGCCTTTTTACCTGGGTGTGCATGTGGGTTTAGCGGCCAGAAGAGCACCGCAGAACCATCGGGACTGAAGTTACAGGCATCTGTGAGGCTTCTGGAATAGGTGATGGGAACTGAAGCATTTCTACAACCCATAAAAAGAGGGGGAAGAAGGGGGAGGAGGGAGAGGAGGAGTATTGTAGTAGATTGGGTCTATAGGTCATGTATTTAGTGTGTAGAAGTCCAGGACAGGTAGAGGAGCACACCTGAGTCTGGTGATGTTTCCTTCGGGGCACGTCACTGCTGTAGGGAAGTCCTCTTTGGATTGCATAATCAACAGCCTCACGACACAGTGAGTTGCTTTTGTCCCTTCCAAAATTCGTTTCTTACCTGCTGAGGGAAGGTTGGGCACTACGGGAGGGTATTGAGAAGACCTGCCTGAGGGTTGCTGCATGAGAGGAGAACGTTCTGAGAAGGCGTTTTGCTGGCCACGGCCTCTTTGAAATATGACTTCTCTGTCTTCAGTCACTGTGTACTGTGGGCTGACGCTGGCCTGCCATGCAGAATCCCTCTCATTCGATAGTTGTGGTTTGGTCAAGGCTCTGTGTATGCCTGTTGAAAGGAAGGATTGACGAGAGAGCTCCTTGTCCACTCTCCCGGGACACGTAGCACGGAGGGCCATTATTCCACATTTCTTTGCATAAATGCAGAAGGAAGAGTGGATGTGTGAAATAGGTTAAAGGCAGCCCTGGCTAGCCTGGGACTTGAGCTATGTAGACCAGGCTGGGCTCGAAGTCAGAGATCCATTTCCCCTTTGCTTCCTAGAGTTGGGTCTAAGGGTGCAGCCATGGTGAATTGTAGACTTTTACATGAACTCTTTTGTCTTTTTTTTTTTGGTCCTCCCATCCCCTTTTTTTAAAGAGGGCCTCTCTCTGCAGCCCACCCAGGCTGTCTTGGAACTCACTATGTAGGCCTGGCTGGGCTTGAATTCACAGAGGTCGACCTGCTTCTGCTTCTTATGTTCTAGGATTAAAGATAAGAGCCATATTATTTTCCTTAATTTTATTAAGAAATCCACACCTTTAATCCCAGCACTTGGGAGGCAGAGACAGGCAGATTTCTGAGTTCAAGGACAGCCAGGGCTATACAGAGAAACCCTGTCTCAAAAATAAACAAAGAAGCAAACAAACAAAATAAAGAAATCCATTCTAGCAGGGTACGGTAGCACACACCTTTACTAACTTTAATCGCAAACACATGGGAGGCAGACACAGATGGATCTGGGAGGTCAAGGCCAGCATGGGCCAGTGTGTCTTGGGATGGGGAGAGGATTACAGTTAGGGCTAGAGTGAAAGAACACATTTAGGACCGTAGAGATACCCATGCCGAGAACCTTGAATTGTAGTGGCATAATATGGTAAGTCATAGAAGAATTTGCTGACAGTAAACTTTATAAGGTTCTCCTGGATGCTCTGTGGGTCCAACTGCAAGAAGACCAAGAAGAGGAAGAGGTAGGTGAGGAAGCTGGCAGGCACAACAGTACAGACAAGGAGAGTGGGGTAAACAGTAGTGGGGCTGTGAACAGTTACTGCCTACCATGCAGGATGAGGAACTGAGCTTGGCTTAGCCCTGGGAGCGGGGTAAGAGAAATGGATGGAAGTCATTTCTAGGTTTGGGCGAGCAGAATGGATTTGCCATTTATTGAGGTGGGGGAGGGGCAATGCTTAGGGAGGAGACAGCGTTATTCTTACTCCCAGGGAAGGCTGATGGGGGTTGGAGAATATGAGGAGCTGGCTTTTGGCTGTCACGTTTGAGGAACCTATGTCCAAAGGGTATTGTTGAGCAGTAGTGAGCCACACGGGAGAGATTAAGACAGGTGGTGACTTGGAGTTGTCTGTGTATAGCCTTGGCTAAAGCCTTGAACATGTCCAGTCACACAGAGTAAGATCAAATGTAGAGGAGACTTGAAGACTGGGTTCTGTTCTGGCCACACTTAATGAAGAGCTCAGGGGAGATGACCATAAACACGGAACAGGCTGAGAAGCAGGAGAGCCAGTTCTTAGGCTGCATCTTCTGAGCTCTCTCTGTGATCACTGATCTGAACGCTTGATAGTTTTGTACAGCCTTATTCCTGGAAACTGGGATTTTGTGGCTCCTGTTGACAGAAGAGCGGTTGGCTGTTACCAGTATGTTGCAAAGGTGTTTGGGTTTGATCTTATGTCTAGCTCATCTTTAAAATTACCGTGTCACTTGGAAAATCTACAGGTTCTCTCTCTCCCTCTCTCTCTCTCTCTCTCTCTCTCACACACACACACACACACACACACATATATAATGTATGTGTGCAAGTATACTGTCTTTAAGCCGAGACATACTTTTTTGCTTACGAATGCCTCCCTCTTCTGTTGGCAGCATTGACTGTAAGTTGTAGCAAGCACCCCAGCTTTGTTTTAGTTCTGGAAGAGAGTGGTTCTGTCATACTTGGGGAAGCTATGGGAATCTAGATTCTCTTTGAATCTGAAATTGTTTAATCATGGTTATTGAGTTATATAGTATATTTTCTGCATTTATTGGAAACGATCCTTCTAGCCCCTAGCATTTTTCTGATATATTGAGTGTATCCTGTTTTCTGATGTGAAGCCATCTTCGCATTACTGCAGTCTGTTCTAAAAGTTTTTCCTGGAGGTTTCTTGTGCTCATGAAATAGAGTTTGTATTTGTTTTGATTAGGACTCAGCTGTTATATAGGCATATATTATAGTTGATGTGGATTATGAGTTGGCTGGTGTACTGGCTAGTTTTGTGTCAACTTGACACAGCTGGAGTTATCACAGAGAAAGGAGCTTCAGTTGAGGAAATGCCTCCATGAGATACAACTGTAAGGCATTTTCTCAATTAGTGATCAAGGGGGAAAGGCCCCTTGTGGGTGGGACCATCTCTGGGCTGGTAGTCTTGGGTTCTATAAGAGAGCAGGCTGAGCAAGCCTGGTGAGGCAAGCCAGTAAAGAACATCCCTCCATGGCCTCTGCATCAGCTCCTGCTTCCTGACCTGCTTGAGTTCCAGTCCTGACTTCCTTTGGTGATGAGCAGCAGTATGGAAGTGTAAGCTGAATAAACCCTTTCCTCCCCAACTTGCTTCTTGGTCATGATGTTTGTACAGGAATAGAAAGCCTGACTAAGACAGCTGGTATCTAGAGTTTCCCATGAAACAATTATCTGGGCGAGTCTGGGGGAGTTTGTAGATAGGGTTAATCGAGAAGACAGCACCATTCAGTATGCTAGGATCTCCAGCTGGGTAAAAACCAGCTGGAAAAAAAAGCCAGCCAAGTCCTGATATTTATCCATCTCTCTGTCTGCTTCTTAACTGTGAGTGGATTCAATAACCAGTTACCTCAACGTTTCTGCCTCCATGGCTTCCCCTCTGTGATGGACTGTATCCTTTTAGACTGTGGACCACAGTAAATGGTAGCTTTCTTAAGTAGCTTTGACCAGGTATTTTTTGTGACCTGCGTCCTTTAACTAGTATTGATTGGATCTTTCATTTTCTCTTGCCCAGTCTTTATGAACTGAGGCAGGTTAGATAATTTTTCAAGATAGATTTGTCCATCAGTATGTGAGCTTATGCTTTAGATATAATCAAATTTGCTTTTTGTATTCTTCCCTTGGGGCAGGAGTGGGAATACACCTCTCTCTCTCTCTCTCTCTCTGTGTGTGTGTGTGTGTGTGTGTGTGTGTGTGTGTGTGTGTGTGTGTGAATGCCAGCTAGCTTTGGGCAGCATTTGCTGGACTTTTTTTTCTTCCTCTGTATTAAAAAAAAAGTCTGTCTTTAAGCACGGATGTGCACATATGTGCAATCCCAGAGACCTGGGAGGTTCAGGCAGGAGGATCTGTTGAGCCCTGAAGTTTAAGGCCTGAGCAGCAGAGAGATAACACGTCAAAGCAAAAGAGATGTGTAGGGAAGGACGCTTGCTTACCTGCATTTCCTTTAGAACTGGAAGCAACATACAGCCATACTTAACAAACATAAACTTTAAATGTGAGAAATTACATTCCACAATTCTTTAAAACCAATTCCAGAGACCGATGGCACTGGTGAAGGGAAAACAATTTTAGTATTCGATTCTGCAGGAAAGGACACTGGTCTAGAGTTAAGAATGGCTGGCATACTGGTTTGTTGCCAGACAGTATTTTTCCCACAAGATTTATTTATTTCCATGTGTATGTCTTCAGGCTTCAGAAGAGGGCATTGGATACCTTGGAACTAGAGGTTACAGCTCATTGTGAGCCGCCATGTGGGTCAGGAAGTAGAACCCAGGTCTGCCACAGAAGAAGCTTAACCCCTGAGCCACCTCCATCGCCCCAGAAGGCAGTTCTAAAGCTTCCACTCCTGAGAAATTCCTGCCCTCTCATTGGCTGATGCCCTAGAGAGTTACATGTTTCACCCTCTTCTAGTGTAGCCCCCTCTCCACATCCCCAGTCCTGTTGGTTCAGGATGCCTTATCTTACGAATTCCTGGGACTTGAGATGCCTGTTTGTGGGCTCAGACTGCTGGCAGCTTGCCAGATCTCAGAATTCCAGGACAAGCCATTGTCAGCCAGGGAAGAGTGGGGTCCAGGGCCTCCTGCTTATCTGTGATTTCATGCTGAGCTCTGCACACTTCCTGCTGGAGATTGACCATAATTTATTTCTTACAAATACAGCATCATTTCTGAATTTAATGGTTTTTATCATTATTGAAATGGTTCTTGTTTTGTTGTTGTTCTCGCATTGCTGTTTTCTTTGGGGATTTTTTTTTTTTTTTAAAGAGTACTGTGGACTCAACCCAGAGATGAATACCCTACACTAGTGCTCAGTAGTAGTGAATGGTACTGCCTACTTAACTTTCTTCTAAGACGTATTTTGATACAGACTTGCTTTGGATGAGAAGATTTGTATGTCCACTGGCTTATTCAAGGACGATCAGGTCATTAGGTGACACCTTTTAGAATCTGAGTGTATGTCAGCGTGCCTCACCATTTGCATGCAGCAGCTCATATTCATCCAGAGTTTTGTATTCTTGTCAACATAACAGTTGGGCGTGTATTTAGTAAGCTTTATCTGTCTCCTCATCCTAGAAGGGATGGCCAGGAAACTTGTTCTCTGCTCTCCATCACCATCTCTAGCTTATCTCTGACTAGGTGAAGATTTCTGTTAAATTTTTCTGCAGCTTTTGGTGTTCTGAGATAGGGTCTCTGCCTTAGACTAGCTGTGCAGCTCAGGACTACTGACCTGATTCTCCTGCCTCCAAAAGTCCTGAGTGTGCACCACCAAGCTCAGTGTCACATTTTGGTGACAGTTTTTAAAGATACACATGTCCCGTTACTTTTTGCTGAATCAAGATTAATTTTTCCAAAGTTACATTTGAGCTTCATTGTGTTCTCCTACACCTTATCTTGTATGCTAACTTTCCTTTTTGAAGTACATCTTTTTCTCTCATGAGATACAGTTTAAATAACAGAATTGTTCCTTTTAAAGTATGCAGTTGACTAATTTTGTCATTTTTCACAATGTTTTATAACCATCACTCTAATCCCAGGACATTGTCAGTCTCTGAGGGAACCCTGTATTTCACCCTTCCCCCAACCTTGGCAGCCACTAGTCAGTTTTATATCTCTGGATTTATCTGTCCTGGGTATTCATATAAAGAGAACCATGAAGTACCTGGGCCTTCATCTCCAGCATCTTTCACTTAGTATTATGTCTTCAAGGTTCAGCCATATTGTGGAATGCTGCAGTGCTCTATCTTTATTATTTAATCTTTATTTCTTGGATGCCTGTCTTATAGTCTGTTGCTCAGTTCATCAATTGTTGTATATATAAGTTGATTCTGTTCCTTATTGTAAGCAGTGCTATTTTGAATATTCAGGGTAGATTTTTGTGAACATGTGAGCTTATACTTAGGTTCTGATTACTTTAAAGAGGATTAGAGGTAGTGGATTATTGCTATTGCATGTACACTGACAACTTTACTGTGAACAATACTAGTGACTGTTTAGCTGGATATAAATTTATGGAGTTACAGTAACCCTATCTTTCCTGGGGATGGTCCCAGCTCCCAAATAAATACATGGAGACATTGTATTTATTGTAAGCTTTGGACACTAGCTGGACAGATTCTCCACCTTTCTAACCTGACAACACTGGCCTGGCTTACATCCTGTCATGTGGCCTGCTACTTGTCCCTTTTAGTCTTCTCCTGGCACTTGCTTCTTCCATATCTGGCTGGTGACCTCCCTTTGCCACCTGGAAGACCCACCTTAACACTGTAGCACAGCTATTGGCTGTTCAGCTCTTTATTTGACCAATCAGAAGGTGGTAGAGATACAAATTACTAAGACTAGCTACGCTTCATAAGAAGACAATACCGAAGACTGGTCTGCACTCTACTCTCAGCTGGTAAGGAAATCAGCACTTGAGTAACACAAGGGCACACTTTACACGCAGTGCACAAAGTCCTGTGCCTCACCATTTTTGTTAGTCTCACAGCCAGAGACAACTTCTGCGTTTCTCTAGATTCTTCTTGCTGGAGGTTTTGTCAGGCTTATTTCTTGGAGTCTGTAATTGTGTTGTTTTATTGCAGCAGTTCTGAGTAGATATGATCCTTTAATCTGAATGTAAGAGATAGGAGGAGGTTCGTTCCCTGTAGTACGTGTTGGTGCCCTGAGGAGTTACATAGTTCCTAATGGCCTTCCCTTGATCCGTAGCAGAGCGAACACTGGCTTTTCTCCCTGCTTCTTTTCTGAAATTGGTTGTGCTCACATTGGTGTTTAGACAGTCTCCTTGTATTTTCTGGGCTGGTCTTGAACTACTGGACCCAGACTCTCTTGCTTACTTAATTGTGCTAGATCCCCCATGCCTGCTTTTTCTTTTGCCCATCTTTTGCATTATTGTGCAGTGTTAGAATCTCCAACATTAGCTTCCCCCTTTGTTTCTGTTTTGCATACTTTGAAGCTGTCATTAAATGGATATGTATTTTTAACATTCATATGTCATGACTATGAATGACTTTTTAAATCATTGTAGACTCTAGTAACACCCTTTAGAGCTACTTGAGTGTGGTGGTGCATGCCCTTAATCCCAGCACTCGGGAGGCAGAGGCAGGAAAAACTCTTGCGTTCAAGGCCAGCTTGTTCCAGAAAGAGTTCCAGGACAGTCAGGACTGTTTACACAGAGAAACCCTATCTCGAAAAACCAACCAGCCGACCAACTTTGAAGTTGACTTCATTTTGCAGTAGCTGTTCTAGCTTTGATGTTCCTTTCTCCATCTGGGTATTTTTAGTTTGCTTCATATTTGTATTTAAAGTACCTCTTTAGAAAATAGATTATAGAGGGTTTTTGCGTTTTTATTTTTATTATTTTTTTGATGGTGTTTTGCCTTTTAAAAGGTTCGATCTGTTTCTTTTGATCAGAATCTGTACCATTTACATTTATTTGTGTTTGTAGTTATACGTATGTTACAGGGAGGTAATGGGGGAGGCAAGGTGAATGTGAGTACAAGTACCAGATGCCCTTGGAGCTAGAATTCAACAGGGAGTTGTGAGCTGCCTGATGTGGGCACTGGGGATCGCAACGCTTGCTCTTAATGACTGAGCCATCTCTCCAGCGTCTCCTTTACATTTAAAACTGTTTTACTCTTTGTCCACCCCACCCCCTTTCTCCTTCTTGCATGCTTGGCCAATTTTCTGTTCACCTAGCCACATTTCCCAGCCTACCACTTATGCATAAGATCATTATTAATGTGATTATATTTAGATCTTTCATATTTTGCTTTATTAAGGAAAGGATTTTCTTTGCTTTTCTATATTAATTTTTAATTATCCCATCAGTTCTTTTGTTTTCTAGCTATATTTCTTTGCTTTTCTGGGGAAAATAGAATCATTGATTCAAGGATTACAGTATTAGCTTTATCATAATCTACTTAGCATGGGTGTCAAACCCAGAGGAAACAGTTTCTACTGTGGTGTATTTTCATTTTCTTCTAACCTCCTGTGGTCATGTGCTAGAACCTTCATGTGTTCTGTACCTCCCTTGGTATAATTATAGATTTTGCTTTTAACTACTCTTTTACAGAAACGAAGATTAGAAATTGCTTATTAGCAAACATATCCCCACAAATCCTGTTCCTGGCTCTGTTTCTTCTCGCACATCCAGGATGCCATCCTGTGTGATTTCTGTTAGACTGTGAGACCTGGCCCTTCCTATAGCTGGGGTCTTCCATTGGATGAAGGGATGGTTTTACTGGAATTGTTAGAGTGCTTTGCTGGGAGGCTGGCTGTTTATCTTCCTCTTTAATCCCTTGACTGTGGCACTTGTGTCTTAATAAGCCAGTAGTTTCTAGGGAGGGGCTGTCCTTTGTTCTTGCTGCCTTTCTTTTCCTGCTCACAGCGTGAATTTCTACCTTCAAGGTGTTCTTTACCTGACTCTGTTTCTGTTAAGCTTCCTTTGGGGACATTGCTTGGGGTTCCCTGAGCTGTTGTGAATGTTACATCTCCAAGCCTTTCTTCCTTCCTTGTGCACTCCTGAGTTTTCCCTGTTTTCCCCGATTCCCCACAGGCATTCCGTTTCCTGTGGTCATGCAAGTCTGAATTCTCATGTCTCAATTCATTTCTTTCTGGTTTTGTTTGTTTTGTTATTTTATGCTTTTTATTTGGGTCAGTTTACTTGCTTGTTGGTTTGTTTTACTTTTCTTTCCGATGATGGAAGAAAGAAAGCATACTTGCTAAACAGGTGTCGTTTTAGTAAATGTGTTGTTCCTGGCTGTGGAGATGGCTCAGTCAGTAAACCATTTGCTTTACAAGTGTGAGGACCCTTGTTTGTATGTGTTCCACATAAAAGCCTGGTGGTCAACTGGGTGTGGGGGGGCATATGCCTTTTTACAGCAGCACTTGCTAGGTAGACACAGGCGTCTGCTGAGCTCAGGCTGGCCACATAGAGACACACACACAGAGAGAGGGACCCTGTTTCAGAAACAAGCTGGTGGTGCCTGACTGCGCTCCAGTGTTGATGGAACAGGAAGAATAGGCAGGTAGATTGCTTAGAAGCTCCCAGGCTGGCCAGCTCGGCATACTTGGAGAAATTCCAGGCCAACGGAGAAACCCTCCAACAAGGCATCGAGGTACCTGATGGCGCGCCTGAAGTTCTCTGATCACCCTGAGGTTTAATTACTTAAACTACTTTGTTTAGCTCTAGAATTTCGACTTTCCTAGTCTCGGTTTTGAGATTGCTTTCTGCTCACTCATTGGCAACATGGTTTTTCATAAGTTTTTTGAACCTATTTCTTACTTAGGAATCACTTGGCATCAGATTTTACAGTTTTTGCTTATGTATTGGGTTTACCTTGCTGTTTTTCTTTTTTTGAAATTTGTGCATGTGCCAGAGACTCAGCCCTTTCAAGTTCTTAGGAGGGTTGCTGGGTTTTTATCGTAGCAGACGGTGGCGTTACACGGAGGCCAAGGACTGCGCCCCTATACTTACAAGCTGGTCAGTCCCTGCTGTGGTGGTCTTGCGCTTAGCCAGTCCACTCCCCTGGGCTTCATGTCCCTGAAGGCTGGACTGGGGCTGAGGATCTGACATAGACTTCCGCTTTGCCTGCTGTGAGTTCTACACACAACACACTGGAAGCTCTGCTGCCCTAGCCATGCTTGCTTGGGAAAGCAGATTTGTGGATTTGGCTCCGTGTTGGGCTTACATTTCCTGGGCCCAGCTTCCTTCTCGCCATGCTGCCTGTGGTCTACCTGGTGCACATGAAGCTGAGCTGCAGCAGTTTGTGCTTGTTCCTTATTACGCCTGTGTCCTGCACACAGTACCCTGCTTTTCTAGTTCACCTCCAACTCTTGAGTTCTGGTATGTGAGACCAGTTACCCCAGTGGTTCTCAGCCTGTGTGTCACAACCCCCTAGGGTTGTCACATGACCCTTTCACAGAGTCGCCAAAGACCATCAGAAAGCACAGATATTTACATTATGATTCACAACAGTAGCAAAATTATAGTTATGAAGTAGCAACAAAAATAATTTTATGGTTTGAGGTCACTGCAACATGGGCAACAACGGTTACGGTTGAGAAGCACCAACAGCAAAGACCAGCTCTTAACTGCCTGCCACAGGTTCACAGCCACGACTGTGGGGATAGGGTAGAACCTTAACCAGAAAATACAGACTCACCATTCTTACCTATTACCTATTACCTATTACCTGTGTAGTCTTTAGATTTTTCTTTTTAGTTCAGTTTTCACACAAGATATCTGCGGTGTCAGAGTAGCCTCTTCAGTACTCTGCTGTGAGAAAAAGTGTATTGTTCAGTTTCCCTGTAAATAGCAGGCTAGTTTGTTTCATGAACATGGCTTCCTGCTGAGCTGCCATTGCCTTTGTGGTCATTATTCTGTTCACATCTGAATCGAGATGATTTTGTA
This sequence comes from Mus musculus, assembly GCF_000001635.26. Lineage (NCBI taxonomy): Eukaryota > Metazoa > Chordata > Mammalia > Rodentia > Muridae > Mus > Mus musculus. Next base: position 35,771,953 of record NC_000079.6, read on the forward strand.
TTAAACCCAACTGTTGGTCCCTTTCTTCTCAAACACATTTGAAGTTGTCTTGCGTTTCTCCAGTGGAGGGGCGGTCATCGAGGGTTTCTGGAACCGCAGCTCTAGAGCGCCCTCTCCTGTCCTCAGCAGCCACTTGAAAAGGTGCCCTGGTGTTGTGGAGCCCAGGGTCTGTCTGTCATTCTCCCCCTCCCCTTTGTTTAGAAGGGTCCTTCCATTTCCCTGCACCTGTTCTTTCTGCCCTGGTGGTTTGCTGTCCGCAGCAGTGTTTCAGTAGTGGTGAATTCTCCAGGGGCCCATAAGCCTTAGGCCACCGCAGCCAGTCTGCCTGCAAGAGTCCCTTGTACAGTCCCTTTTACAGTCTCACCTACAGGTGGGTGTCAGTACGCAGACAGCCCTAGAGGTGCTGTGCTGATGCTGGCTCCGTCCACTGTGCTGATGCTGGGGTACTTTGTCCCCTCTTCAGCCTGCACGGGTCCAATGCAGTGTGCCTTAGCTTTTGCTAGACTTTCCCTGCCCCTGGAGCACTCGGTAGCTTGTAGCTGTGGGTTACTACGTTGGGCCTGCATCTGAGGAGTACTTCTGTTAGGGAAAGCAGGGAGATAAAAGTTGCCTTCGCGCTCACCCATCCTCTGCCTCCTGGAGGTGGACAGGCTGGATCCTGCTTTGAAGGTTGGAATGATCTGCCATATAACGAAGACTGAGAAGTAGGTCTGTTTCATGTCCATTCCCTATTTGCCCTTTGACCTGGGGCCTTTCCTACCTGAAGGGACTTTGATCTGACCTCCCATCTCAACACCCAGTCCTGTGTCCCAGCTCTACATCACAGGCACTAGTGGCTTTTGGGGGGAATGCTTCCTTGATTTTTCAAAACCTTTCCATAAGTATTCCTGAAAATACCCCTCCTTGCCAGCTGAGAATGATGGCTTGTTTTGCAGTATTTGAAAAGCTTGCTTGCTTGCTTGCTTTCTTTCTTTCTTTTTTCTTCCTTCCTTTCTTCCTTCCTTCCCTCCTTCTCCTTCTCCTCCTTCTCCTTCTCTTCTTTTTTGTTTTGTGTTTTTTTTGAGGGTGTATGTATCCTGGCTGTCTAGGAATTCACAATGAACCAGGCTGGCCTTAAACATCCACCTGCCTATGCCTCCTGAGTGCTGGGATTAAAGGTGCGCCTCTGTCACCGCCACCACCACCCAGCTTAAGAGGCTAGCTGGCTCCCTCCCTCCCTCCCTCCCTTCCTCTCTCCCTCCCTACCTCCCTCCCTCCCTCCCTCCCTCCCTCCTCAAATCTTTATTTATTTTATGTATGTGAATATACTGTCATTCTGTTGAGACACACCAGAAGAGGGCATCAGATCCCATTACAAATGGTTGTGAGCCACCATGTGGTTGCTGGGAACTGAACTCCAGACCCCTGGAAGAGCAATCAGTGCTCTCAACCACTGAGCCATCTCTCCAGCCCTTAAGAGGCTTTCTTGTTTGTTTGTTTAAAAAGGGTCTCACTATGTAACTTTAGTTGGCCCGGAACGTGCTATAATCAAACTATAAACCAGACTGGCCACAAACTCAGAGAGATCTACCTGCCTCTGCTTCCTGAGTGCTGGAATTAAAGGCATGAACCACCACACCTGACTTTAGAAGGCATTTTATTCAACTGTGGGTGTATTTATTGTTCTAGGAAGGATGTCTGATTTACCATGTTGGAGAAAGTGAAAACTTTAGAAAGTTGTTTCTCCCATCTCCACCCCATGACTTACTTCTCTCAAGGTTCGGTTACTCCCTCTACTGTTTTAAACATTGGATTTTGAAGTGCTGTTGTGCTCTGTGTATATCCTTAAGCTTGCTACCTGCTTCTCAGGACACCAGTGCCAAGCCATCTGTTTTGCTAGAATTGGGCTCCTAGGTCACGTGTGTGTAGCCGGTAGCCTGTAGGTGGAGAAAAGGTGCAGCACCTTTCAGTTCTGAGATCACAGAAGAAAGGCCCTCTGCAGCCACCCTGCTTCCCAGCCGCCCTCCAGCTCTGCCCAGCAGAGGGTGCTGGGACGCAGAGAAAGAGTGGGATGGCCAGACAGGACCGAACACAAGAACTAACCTCGCCCACCCTTGTGAGGCAGCTGTTAATCACCCCCTTTAAGGCTGAAGACATTCCAGAGCACATTCATCTCCACGTGTCCCACCCTCTGTGACATTGGTGACTGTCCTGTCCTCTCTTGTCCCAAGTGCTATAAACAATAAAGTAACCTTACCTGGGTTTCTAGACAAGACAGTTTTTTAAACTTGACTATTCTACAAACTGATGATGATAGTGTGTGAGTGTGTGTGTGTGTGTGTGTGTGTGTGTGTGTGTGTGTGTGTCTCCATGTGTCCATATCCATTCCTGTATAGTCTACCCCATGGCTGGTGATAAATGCCCAAAGCTATTTGAGAAAATGTCCTTCAATGGTAGATAATCTGTCTGAGGAGTAGTTAAACGTGTGTAAGCGCATGCCTTAAATGAAAACACATTGGCCCACTTAACACAGGTGTCTGTCCCATGTCTATGTGTCTATCTGTGTGTCCAAGGTTATATTTGTTTCAAATATGGAAAAATATAGAACCAGTAGTTAACAATGAATTTTGCTACATAAAGATTTGAGTCAAAATTCAAATCCCTTCCCCAAAAGAGAGAACTAGATATTATATCTGAAGAATAATAATATATTTGAACTGCTATGGTCTTATGCACATTAAAAATGTGCTAACCAGTAATTAGTTTTTTTCCTCTTCTAAATGTAAAAAAATGCTTTTATTTTTAGAAACTTTTAAAGACAAACGTAACTAATGTTAATCTTTTTAATATGACTTTATTACATTATACTTTATCCTGTGTGCATGTGTATACTGAGGCAGGAGGATCACATATAAGGTCAATTTAGGCTACATGGCAGAAGGAGACAGGCTGAGAGCCATGTGCTATCTAGAGCAGTAGTTGTCAGCATGTGGGTTTGACCCTTGGTGGGGGATTGAACGGCCCTTTCATAGGGGTCACCTGAGACCATAAGGAAACACAGATATTTACATAATGATTCATAGCCGCAAAATTACAGTTACAGAGAAGGAACAATATCATTTCATGGCTGGGGGTTACCACAAGGTGAGGCGTTGTATAAAGGGTCACAGTGTTAGGAAGGTTGAGAACCCTGCCGTAGAGGCAGGGCCTATGTGAGGGGGGACAGCCTGAAGGAAGACCGCCCTCCCACAGAGTCCACTGCCTTAAATGAAGATCATCTGCAGAGCTCTGGGAAGCCCATCCCTGCTGCTCCAGCCTGCATCCTTTGTCATGCATCCCTAGCAAACCCTGTGGAAGGCCGGTTCCTTCTAAAAATATAGTGGACCCAAAGTTAGGGACAGTCTACAAAATAAGTGGAAAACTTTTCTAAACTACAGGCAGAGGTCATGATAAAAAAGACAGGAATTGCCCCAGATAGAGAGCAAAAAGAAATGGAAGGAACGCAGGGCAGATCCCAGAACAGAAAGGCACATCAAAGGGGCCATGGTGAAGTGAGTGAAATTTACATAAAGTACTCCAACAAAGATTGAAATAAAATTAGTTAAGTATTAAAAAATTTAAAAGTAAATTGACTTTTAAAAGCTTGTATTTTAATTTTGTCTATAAGTGTTTGCACTGTATGTATGTATGTATGTATGTATGTATATATACCACATGAGTGCCGGGTATGCACAAAGGCCAGAAGAGGGTGTTTGAACTAAATTACAGACAGTTATGAGCCGCCTAGTATGGGACTGGAGCTGAGTCCACGTCCTCTCCAAGAAAAAAAACTATTCTGAACCTCCTTCCAGCCCATGAGAAGTGGGGTTTGTTTGTTTGCCTGCTTTGGTTTTTGTTTTTTAAATGTTGAGATTCATTAAAGTATTTTGATTGGAAAAGCAGAAACCATTTTTTCTTTGTGTGTGTGTGTGTGTGTGTGTGTGTGTGTGTGTGTGTGTGTGTTTTCCCATTTGTTGCACCCAAATGTGTTGGCTTTTTCTCTATTCCATAGTTTTCCCCAATCCCATGACATGTCCACTTTGACTGTTCCTTACACATGCATGTAGACATCTTGATTGGGTCCTTCCCATAAGTACTCCACAGCCTAGCCCAACAGTGTTCATTCTAACTTTGCCTAACTTGGTTGGATGTCTTCCTGTCAGTGAGACTCCGGGCTCTTGTTAGCCATACTGCGTTTTCTCATTCGCCGCCCAGTTCTTGTTCGAGTTTGTCAGCTCACATTCTTATATGAGGAACAACCTTATTAACTAGATCAAGTTTTAATGAATGATAGCCCATGGACCAAATCCACTCTGCTTCCTAGTGTTGTAGACAGTTTTTTGGAATAGAGCCCGCCCATCTGTTTGTGTTTGTCTGCGGTTGCTTTTAGTACATTGATCAAGTTCTTTCAGAGAGTGGATGGTCTGTAAGGCTGAAAATACTTGCTCTCTCACAGAGTGAGCTTGCTAACTGTTGAATTCTTCTGAGAATAGATTTTTTTATATGAAATTTTGTCTTTAGCTTTACTGAGTGAGGATAATGTTTTCCAGTTTATTCCTCTTCTGCTCCCTTCAGTGTGGTGATTGTACTCATTTGTACAATTGGGCACACTCCCTATTCCTTGTATTTAAATTGTAGGGCTTCCCACAGTTGACTGGAATGAAATATTTTGACTAAGTGGTGGAACCATATAAAAAGGCATACCAAATTCAGTGCCCCCTGCTCCCACCCTTTCCTCCTGTCATTCTGACAAGGTCTGCACTTTGTCCACCCATTGCTCATCCCCTGCGGGTGACCAGCCTTCTTGTATGTCTTGTACAGATGAGTAAGTATGTGTATATGTTGTGTATGTATCTGCTTGGATTGCCGTAGTGAGCAGCGGATCATAGATTGTATCCTTTCGAAAGTTCTTGTCTGCCTTAAGCCACTCAGTTCTCAGTGATCGTCCTTGGGACTCGGAACTCTCCAATTGCTGGGCTTCCTTCCTAGATACGGCATTCAGAATGTCTGTCGAGTTCCATGGATAAATGGTTCTGAAGTGAAAAACTGTGTGTGTGTGTGTGTGTGTGTGTGTGTAATCATCTACTGTTGGGGGCATGTCTCCAGGATTTGCTCCTAAGTGAGATCACTAGGAGAAAATATAAATGCAAGTGTAAATTGTGTCGTGTCAGATTTGCCTCCAGAGGGGTGGGCCGCTCAAGTTCAGCTTGTCACCGGGTGTTGGGCCTGTTTCTATCGTCTTCGTAACACACCTCACCTCAGTTTTCCTTCCATGTCCTTACCTTGTAATTTTTAAGTGTTTTCTGTTGGGTATTTTATACTTTTTGTTATTACTTCTTTTGGATAATGAATTGCTTGCTTCGCATTTTATATTTTTCCCATTTATTATCAGCTCTTACAGTCTTCAACTTTATTAGTTCTTTGCATGGCCAGGTACATCTTGATGATTTTTCTTGCACATATTTTTTTTTTCATGATGGCTTTTTTAAAAAGGTGTGTTTTGAGATACGATCTCATGTAGCCAGGATCTCATGTAGCCAGGCTGGCTTTCGGCTCACCAGGTAGCAGCAGCTCACCTGGTCTCCTAATCCTCCTGCCTCTGTCGTCTGAATGCAGTGCTCACAAGTTACTCCTGATTCCTTGTGGGAATGTGTTAGTTTTGCCTTCCTGCCTCCTCCCCTTGCTTCCATGAGAGTGACCCAAGCCATGTCTCTCTAACTGTAGCCTGCTTTTACACACTCTTCCTTCCGTGTGCATGGCGCCTTCCATCCCCCACTGAGCAGGACTTAGCTCTAAGGGCAGTTCCCAAAGGGTTTCCCAACTAGAAAAAAGTAAGTGCCTCTAATTAACTTCTTAGAAGGTGCTACTTGTAAAAGTCGTTTGATATGCACGTACTCTGTCATGACTGCCTGTGATCATATGGCCTGTACGACTTCATAACGAGTTTCAGAGTTCGTCAGTTCCCATGTCTGTATGTCGTGATGAACTGTTTAGACCTGAGACTTGGATTTCATGAATTACTTCCACCTAGCATACACTAAAGCCTACAAATTCCAGTGCTAACTTGAGTGATATCCTAGTGTGTGGGGGCTGTAATGATAACGTGGCGTCAGCTGAGTGGCTTATAGAGAGCAGACATTTATTACTTCATAGAACTAGAGGCAAGAATGCTAAGTTCTGGGCACCAGCAGGCTTGGTGTCCTGAGCACCTTCTGGGATTCATAGATGATGCCCTTTGCCTGTGTTCTTAGATGGGAAGGGGATAGGCAATTCTCAGGGGTCTCCATAAAGAAGGCAGGAAGTCTTTCACAGGGTGGAGCTTCCTTCCTAACCTAATTGCTTTTTAAAGGGCCCACCTTCTAATGCTATCATATTTGGGGTTAAGTTTCATTGTGGTGTTTTGGTAGGCAACATTCTCACCACAGTAAGTGGCCATTCACGTCCATTCCCGTGTCCATTCAGTTGCTGCTAGAGGCTCTCTTGTACCAAGTGAATTGAAAGGGGACCAAATGCTTGCTGTTTATGGCTGGTCACCCACACGGAGACCAGCACAGTGGGAGCTAATAATGATTCAGGTTTGGGTGCCCTCGCTCAAGAGCCAACCCCGGAGACTTCTTATAGTTGGTATTATCCAAGGGTCATTCCTGCAAGTTCTTGAGCCCTTAAGAAGGATTTCTTCTAGGAGTATGAGAAGGATAAAGCAGAAACTATGCAAAAACATTTCCATGTTAACTTATGTAGTATATTGCTTTTTTCCTTGCTATGACCAGAGAATTATGATCAAATATGTATTTGCATATGTATTTATTACAAGCAACATAATAAAGTAAGGGTTTATCTTGGCTCACATTTTGGGGGAGGAGGGGTGTAGAGTGAGGTGGAGAAAGCATGGTGGAAGGACTCTGTAAGTAGAGAGAGCTGTGTGGGGTGTCTGTATGTTTGTGTGTGCACATGCATGCAGATACCACAGCAGCCAGAAGAGGGTGTCATATCTGGAGTTGGAATTACTGTTGTGAGTCACCTGATTTGGGTGTTAGGACCTGAGCTTGGGTCCTTTGGAAGAACAGCAAGTGCTCTTAATCACTGGCCTATTTGTGCAGCCCCTGCTTTCTCCTTTTTGTTTAGCCCTGGACCCCAGCCCCATGGATGGTGCCACCCACATTCAGGGTAGGTCTTTCCTCTTCAGTTAAGGCATTCTGGAAAGCCCCTCATAGATATGGCCTGGGCTGTTTGTTTGGTGCTTTCTAAGTCCCATCAAATGACAGTAAAAACGAACTGTTACACTACTATGGCAGGAGTAAAATGGGAACAAAGTCTTGGTGGAAACAATTGATTTGAATAGAGCATTTGACTTACTGATGGTTTGTTGGTTTTGTTGTTGTTTTCTTTTTAAAGTCCCTCTGCAGTGGTTGTGGTTTGTTACCATAAACATAGATTGATCCCCATTCCACCATTCTCTTCTGGTCCTGTGGCAGATTCTTGATCGAGGAGCAGTGCTGGCCAGCATTCATTGCCCTGACCCTCTTTGTACTTCTGACTATTATGACAATCTTAGATTTTAAGGCCAGCTTTTAATTATACAAGCACTCAATGACATTATTCTTGGAAAATAAAATGTAAAGAAGCCTGATGCTCCTTTTGGTTCTGGCCTATGACCTCGCGTTCCTTCCAGACAGCTCCCCACTTGAGTCAGTGTTGGTTTCCTGCGGCATTGCCAAGCAGACTTGCTGTAGATCATCATTCCCATTGCACTTTGACTGCCACTCTGTTTTGTTCCATCTAAGTGTTTGTTTCAGTTCTGCAGTAAACAGTTCCTTCTTCAGAAATCATTTCAGTGTCACTAGAGCATGTGTGATGACAGAATGCTGTGCAGTCTCAGGTGTGCCCCAGACCTATTGAATCAGAACTTGTGTGTTAGTAGGAATTGTGTTAGCATGCTTGGAAGGCACATTATTTAGACATAGAAAGTGCTCAGTTGCTCAAGGACAAGGACCTGTGCTCCAACCCGAGAACCTGTATTGAAAAGGGTTGGGGAAGCAAAGTAGGACATGGTCCAGCCTGTAATTCTGTTGCTGGTGGTCTCGGGTTCATTGTCAGCTTAGCCTGTAAAAGAAGAAAAGTAGACAGACCGCTGAAAACTGTTAGAAACAACAAATAAATTATTCTGGTACTGAAGAAACAACAAACGAGGCAAAAGTATCTTGGCAAAGTAATTCTTTTTGTAAAAAGTGTCCCAGAACCTAAACCAGTCTAGCAGCACACCAGCGCCAACATGGCTTCCTTTTTGTAATTGCTGATGCAGGTGATGACTTTGGTGGGAGCTCTGATTCACAGCGTGATGGGATTGGTTAATTGGGGAAGAGGAATGTTCAAGAAGTGAGCTCTTGCCGAGGTTATTCCGGCCACAGCGTACTTGAATATGATCATGTTAAGTGCACACACAAAGGGTCTAATATTGCAGCCTTTCCCATCAGCCAGATGCTCTTCATGTTGCTGTGGGTAGACCTGTGTCATCCTTTCCTTAGTGTTGCCTGACTTTCCTTCAGTGGTCTGTCCCTCCTTCCTTTCCTCTTGCCCCCCTCCCTCCCTCCCCCCTCCCTCCCCCTTCTTTTTCTTTTTCCTCTTAGAGGTCCAGTAAGGCAGTAAATTCTCAGGGTGAATCAGATGAAAGTACCAGGAGATAGTCAGATGGAAGGGTGTGTATTAAAGGGCCTGCCAGTTGCCGCCCAAGTGTGGGATCAGTTTGAGTGTTAAGTTTGTTTTCTGTGGCTATGGTTGCATGTTTCTTATTGTGTGTAACAAGGGCTTAATTACTACAACTTTGTAAGTTTTCATCTCAAATTGGCGAGCTCTCCCCCTGCTATTATAAAAGTTCTTTTGGCTTTTCAGGAAACTTCGTGTTCTCATATAGAGATGCTGAGTTCACTCTGCTGGGCCCTGTGGGACCTTCAGGGGTTTTCATGGTAGGAACTTGCATTGAATTTCTGCATCATTTTGAGTGAACAGTCTTGTTTGACTACTGATGGTTTAACACGGATGGTGTGTCTCTCTGAACTTGTTTTTAAGCCCTTTGATGTTTTGTGGCTAGGTGCATATGTGCATATATTTACAAGTGTATATGTTGTGTTGCACTTTAATCTACTTTCTGTTAGCGCCTCCTTCCTTGAAATTTTATATCCATGTTGTCTGCTAGGCTGGGGGTTTCCAGGAAGGGCTGTTCAGATAGGCTTGGTAGATAATGTCGCAGGTTTCATGCAGGTACTGGGAGTGTTCCAGGATTTCACTATGAAGTGAGTGTGTTCCACGTGTCTGGAAGATACTCTCATGTCCACACTTGCTGGTGAGGAGGTTGTTTGCTGCCTTTGAGGGGATGAGTGGGCTTGACTTTGAAGACACGGTTCGCAGCTCCTTGCTTGCTATTGTTGGATCCTCTTAAATATCTAATGTTGAGCTGCTCATAGAGTTCCCAGACCTGCATCTCTCAGGTGTCTGGGATGCTTTGTACGCTGAGGCACCTGTGATTTTTTTTTTCCACCAAAAGATTGAGTTTGCTACGCTGCTTGTTTAGGAAGTTGGTTGTGTGTGAGATATTTCTGCACCATTCTGGTTTGCTTTATTGGTGGTTATTACAATCTTACTGCTTGTCTCTCTGTTTTGGGAAAATTTGCCCAGAGTTTCTTTCTCAGACTCAGAGTAAACAGATTTGTTGACATATTTTGTGTTTTGAATAAAACTGTACATTCCAGTTATTTTTAACTTCTACATTCTAGCAAACTATAGAGAATAAAATGTGTCCTAAAAATACTGGACTGACTTTTTTAAAAAGACTTATTGTATTTTCATGTGTGTAAGTGCTTGGCTGCATGTATGGATGTGTGCTGCATGTGTACCTGGTACCCTTGAAGCGTCAGAAAAGGGCATTGTATTTCCTGAAACTGGAGTTGTAGATGGTTCTGAGTCACCATGTGGGTGCTTGGAACGGAACCAATCCCCAGTCTTCTGCAAGAGCAGCAAGTACTGTAGTCGCTGGGCCATCTCTCCAGCCCTGGGAAGACTGGGAAGTCACTGACTTGCACTTACTACAGCAGTGGTTCTCAGCCTTCCTAGTGCTGCTACCTCTTAATACAGTTCCTCAGGTCATGGTGATCCCCTCCCCACCATAAAATCATTTCCTTGCTACTTTTTAACTGTACTTTTGCTACTCTTAGGAGTCATCATGTAAATATCTGTGCTTTATGATGGTTTTAGGCGACCCCTGTTAGCCAAAGCTAGGACTAGAGATTGCTCTGGCAGATGTGCCAGCTGCCATTCCTGTGAGAAGCTTGAAGGAGCTCATGCAGAATGATAAATAGGATCCTAGGTAATGGTTTTTCTCCTAATGCAGGCAGAGTGAGGGTAGTAGTGCAGTGAGCATTCCCTTGGTTCCCTTGGACCGTGGATCATGACGTCGGTTTCATATATGTGTGCATACATGCATGCATGTGTGCATATGTGCATGTGGACTGTACCTGCCGTCCTAGAATGGTGATGCAGATTATACACTGATTGCACACTTCTCTCCTTTCTGTGTTGTTTATGGTGGTTGATCCTCAGGACACACAGATAAACAGGATCATCTTGAAAAGCAGCTAACCATGGAGAGATCTGGGTTTCCCATGAGGGGATAAGTGCTCCTTCGGTAGGGAGCTAGACATGCGTGTTCTCAGCAGCTGTAGTGGATCTTTGTAGCATTTTTGTGTGCCTGGAAAGTGATTACTGAAAAGATCCATATATCTCATTTACTCTTGTAGGGCCAAAAAAGATGTTAAAGTGTCTTAAAAAATAAAGTTCTACCAAGAGGTGACTGGGTGTCTTGTTCTAACCTCAGCACTTTAGTGTTTGTGCTGGCTGTGCCAACTAAACCAGGCTATGCCATGAGTTCCCCCAGTAGATTTTCTTCTTTCTGCATCATCAAGTTCTTCGGGATCCTAGTACACCTTTTCTGGTGTCTTCTGTAAATAAAATGACCCTGCACTCACCACACTGGACACTCCCTTGATCCAGGAGAAACTTCAGCTGCCTCCTGCAGCCTTTGTATGCCTAACTTTTGACAGGCAGGAACAGCAGGTGGCACCCTCTAGTGGTGTAGTTTTAAATATCAACCCTTTAGGTCCTGTCTGTGACTGTCCTCATTACCACTGTCACCCATGCCTGTCAGAGTGGCTCCACCTCCCATCACTGTCAAGGCTACAGGGTTTCCACATCTCTACCTCTGCCATCTGGCAAGTGACCCCTAGTTCCCTCTCTTTAAAATGTCACTTCTAGTCCCAGCCCGGCCTCTTTCAGTTTTCAGTAGCAAGGTGTTCCTCTGTAGATGACTGTCGCTCAGCTCTACTTCACCTCTTCAGAGTAAGAAGGAGCAGGAGAATGCTCGCCCTTTGCCTTGGGGAGAAGGAGTTCAAGAGTCAGCAGAGCTGGTACAAGAAACTCCTGGAAATAGTTGCGGCTGGAGCTGCACTTTGAGAAGTTAGAGCAAGCAGCTGCAGTCTTCCTGCAGTTCCCCCAAGGTGTGTTTGAGATCATTTAAATAGAAGGTACTGCTTGACTGACAGTCCTGTCTGTGTTCAAGGGAACCAGAACACCGTGAATCCCAGCTGTCAATTGGAGAGTCCAGATGTCCCGCCCACTGACATGCTTTGCTTATATATACACAGGGAAGTAAGCATCACAAGGAGTGCTTACAGTAAGAGTTTATTAATTCTAGTATTGATGTTTTAAAGCAGTTTAACAGTATGTAACACCAGCCACTTGTTCAGTGGGAAATGGGTCTCTACCAGTTTCAGTTCCTCATAAGAAGAGACATGATAGACACGGACACAGGAAGTTGTGTGAGGGGAGACAGGATCAGTGTGCTGGGTGAGTGAGTGCATTGGGAAGTGGTTCAAAATGATGTCCGCAGGCGTTTCAGATCCTGCAACCGTAAGAACATAGTAAGTAGGTGGTGAGATACAGTACCATGCCCACACCGGACTGAATGCTATAGTAACAAGGCTTTGCCTCACACCCAGAGTGAAATCTAGAGTGTCAGAATGCTCCCGAATCTTACTCCACTCTTGGCACACACAGTCTTGGATGTCAGTAGCCGCGGGGTCAGCTTTTTTTTGTGTATTCTAGTTGCGCACTAAATTATATTGATCTTAATGATGTGAGGTAGAATCCCATCTCGCCTCAGCACTATTAATCTCTCTCTCACCTGTTCACCCCAGTGGCTGCCAAACTCTCATGGTCCGAGCAACAGGTCAGAGATGTGAAATGTAAACCAGAGGGCAGTGATTGCCATCACTGTATGGGAATTCTTTAAAGTGCCCCCGTTTTCCATGTGGTATTAAAATGTGTGGTTTAGAAAATGTAATGCATATTCCTTTGTGAGTAAAATGGGTTTACACTGCCCATTGCAAAATCACAGACATACCATGGTCTGACTTACTTTTCGTTGAGCCATAACCCAAATTTCAGTTGTTGCAACATCTTGTTTGCCACCTGTATTCATTACTTTTCTATCGCTGTGATAAAACCATGACCAAAAGCAATTTAGGAAGGAGGTTTATTTTGGCGTATGGTTCCAGATGGAGAATCTGTATTGATTACTTTTCTGTTGCTGAGATAAAACACTGACCAAGGCAGCTTGTAGAAGAAAGCATGTAATTGGGCTTATGGTTTAAAGTATTAGAACCCATAATGACATGGTGACAAACAGCAGGGAGCTCACATCTTGATCTACGAGCAAGAAGCCCAGAGCACACTAGGAATGGTGTGAGTCTTTTGAAACTTCAAAGTCCATTCCCAGTGACACACTTCCTCCGTTAAGGCCATACCTCCTAATCCTTCCCATACATACAAACATACATACATACACACATACACATATGTATATGTATCAAAGCCTGTCCGCACGGCATACTTCTTCCAGCATGTTTCCATATCCTCCCCCAAGCAGTGTTGTCAACTAGGGACTGAAGGTTCTAAGATAAAAGCCTGTGCTAGACACTTCCATTCAAACTACACCACCACCTTTATTGTTTCCTTATTTAAGAAATAAATCAACTTCTTTTTACCTCTCCTTTTAAAAATAAACTCTAGAATTAGAGTGGAGTCGTGGAAAATCACCCAACAGAAATCAATGTCTAAAACACATGAATAGACAAGGCTCACTTCAGTGACCATGAAAGTGGCCTTTTTTTTTTTTTTAAGTTTAGTTATTGAGAAATTTAACACTTAATTAAGTTCACTTTGGTTTTGAGGGGTCCAGAACCATTGGGTTTATATTAGACTGCAGTCTTTCTGTCAGAGAGGCCAGAGAGCCCGCCCCACAGACTGTTGTCTTTTATTATACTATCAGTGTTTTAGTATTTATTGCTTTAGTATTCTTAGTAATCTCATAAAATCAGCAATGTGAACATCAAGAATTGACTTCAGAATTAATAGGTGGTTAATTTCAGAACTTCAGAATTAACAGATAACAGGTGGTTGTGAGCCACGTGACATAGCTGCTGGAAACTGAACAGGTCTTGGGCAAGAGCACCACACAGTTAAGGGCTGAGCCATCAAAATGTTATTTATTTTGATCACTTTTACTTCCTAAATCTGGAACTTGTAAATCACCATTATTGGTAAAGCTTAAGATTTCTGTGCTGGCCACAAATGCCACCTGTGACTACAAAAGTAGAAATGAATTCTCCAGACCCACTGTGGGGTTAATGATCTGTGTGTGCTTTCAGAGTTTCACCTTCCTAAGAGGAGTTGGAAATTTAAACCGATATGGTCCTCATTTGCTCCACTTGACTGTTCTTCCCTCTGGATTTTAAAAGTTTTATCCCCCGGTCCTGGAGATTGGTCGTTCTGCTCCTTTTTAGACATGCCACTTACTTGTCTTTGTGTCACTGCCAAACTTGGCTCTTGCACGTGACCCTGATGAAGGTTTCTTATTATAATTGCTGTTGTTTGGTTAGTGTTGTTTTCTGTCTTAGACAAGGTCTCTCTGTGTCACCCAGGGCTTGGGCGTTAGAGTCAAATGCCAGGATTACATGTATGTGCCACCATGCCTGGCAGATACTGACACTGCTCATTAAAATGTTTTTAATATGTCAGCAGTAGAAGAAAAGTAGGAATCTAAATGTAATGGAGAGAGAAACAGGTTTAATCAATATAACAAAAGGAAAAAGCAGCAAGGGACACATGGCTTGGGGTTTGTCCCTTTATATGCTATTCATTAGTGTGCCTGAGAGGTGAGAAGGTGGTAGCTTATGGTTACCTCTGTCTGTCTCTGTCTCTGTGTGTGTGTGTGTGTGTGTGTGTGTGTGTGTGAGAGAGAGAGAGAGAGAGAGAGAGAGAGAGAGGGAGGAGAGAGAGGGAGGAGAGGAGAGGGAGAGACAGACAGACAGAGACAGATTTGGTTAGATTATACAATCAGAGATTAGATAGTCTTAACAGTAGCTGGAGACTGGACAGGCAGTGGACCCAGTAGCTGTTTACTCTGGAAGCCTGTGAACAAGAGGACCAGTGGTACAGTCCCCATCTGGCTGAGGTGTAGTAGTTCCCTGGAGAGCCAGTACCCATGCAACATCAGATGCACTTGGGAAGACTGGAGCTTGCAGTGCTACCTGGTTTCCTCTTCCACTTTCTTTCATCTAGGCCCCAAGCCTATTGTTTGATGTTGCCCACATTTCAGACTAGCCAGTTCTCTCCAGACACGCCCTTGCAGGCAACACCGAGATGTGTGCTTCTCTAGTTTTAGGCATCTCTTAATCCATTCCTATGTCTAGTGCTCTACTAGAGATGAGATGGTCTTGTGATATGTGTGCATTGTCCTGGTATACTAAGAGAGTTGTTTTTCTCAGGGGTTTGGTGTCCTTGGGGTGGAACACTGGGTGTGGGGTGCTGACATGTGTCACTCCCACATCTTCATGGTAGATGATAAAAGAAGGAGGCAGGAATGCTATCTGACCCATTCTCCTCTGAGATCCCAGTTTGTAAGTAGCTGACACTCCCTTACTGAATGGGTAAGAGTCTATATAGATAAGGTGGGTAATATGAGGCTGTGGTCATAACGGGTAATGACCAGTACTATCCGTTGTACTGTATTCAGTACTTTATAAAGTAATTGTTAGATGGTTTTACCCAGTGCCATATTCTTACCACATTGATGGCAGATGGAGCTAACTATGTTGTGAATAAATTAGAGGTGTTACATATAACTTCCAGTAGGTTTGTCACACATAGGGTGTAACGTCACATGGGAAGGCATATGTTACCGTGGACATATGCAGTGTTCTTATAGGCACCTCAGTAGTGCTTTATCGCCATAAACCTACTGCAAGTTAAATATCCTTTAATACCTGATAATTGTATCACTCGTGCAGTGGGGAGAAATTACAGGCCAAACCATTATAAGCTGGGGGGTTAATTTATCATTTAGATGAAGCCTCTGAGAACTGAAGTGCTGAGAATGTAAGTTACATGCTCTCTCAAGATGCATTTTGACCTATGTTGGCTTTTATTGCATTGCCAGACATAATATGGTCCTATTTGGGAAACTGTTGTACAATAACCAAGGAAACGTCTATGAAGTCAAGTAATTGTCCCAAGATAGGAGTCTGGTTATCCTTACTTCATTCATTGCTTTACTGTGTGTCCAGTGACACCAGGCTTCTCTGTGGCTGTGTGGCCGTGGGTCTCCTGAAGTTAGGTGTCTGTATGCTTCCAGTCAGTACATGTGAAGTTGGTGGCATCTTGAGTTTCTTCTCCACATCTCATACTTTCCTGTTTGGAGAAAAAAAAACAAAAACAAAAACCTACTTTCTTGATAGGTAGTATGTACAAAGTAATTTCTACAAAAGAGTAATTATTTTTGTTTTAATTGCAGTATGGCCTGTTTCAGCGAAAATATTTTCATGAGAACTGTTTTTTTAAACCTCCATTTAGAATACCTTTGTTCAACAGATAATTTAACAAGACAAAACGTTGTCAAATAAATTGCCACTTTCATCCTTTCAAATGGTTGGCTATATTTAGATGCTGTAAAATTTAGCCTTTCTCCAATTAAAAATAGGAGCTCAAAAACGTTCTTTCCCACAGCTCTTAATGTTTCAAAATATACTCTGCCTTTCAGGGACTTTAAAATTCATTTCTTCAGTTCATTACTTGGTTTTAAGTTTATTTCACTGTTTACTTGTAAACTTTAATTTCAGTAATTGGCATCTGCCAAAGGCTTCAGAAGTTACAAGTGGTGTGTGTGTGTGTGTGTGTGTGTGTGTGTGTGTGTGCATGTGTGCGCATGTGCACACACACGTGCACACACATTCTAGGAATTATTGGCTTCTGAAAACCTTTGTTAAATGTTTTGCTGGACCCACTATTTTAAACAAAGAAACAGTCCAGGTTTTAAACATCTCATCTAAAAGGGACCAAGTCATTTTTATGATACTCTGATTGACTTTTCAAAGTAGTCTTTTGAAGGTCTACCTGTGTGTGCAGCAAGAAGAGGCTACATACTGTTAAGATGGAGTACTTTGTTGTTGTACACACACAACATACCTACTGCATTCAACTACCTACCTATCTTACGTACATATGAGAAAATTTGTGTTTGTTTGAAAAAAAATATCACAAAATCCAATAACTGTCTGCATTGAAACATTGAACATTTAATACTGTGAGGTTTTTACCTTGCAGGACAGGATTCAACAGATCTTCTGTAAAGGACCAGTGGGTCGATTTCATATGCTCTGTCACACATACTGATCTGCTATGGTGCCCCAAGGATAGCTGTTGACAATCCCCAAATAAGTGTGTGTCTATGCACTGAGGAATGGTAAACATTCCTTTACCAACACCAAGATAAGAATTTTTATACGTTTTATGCCTAATAATTTATATATTTTTTTGGACTTTTCCCAGCCACTGAAAGCTGATACAAAGCAATCTTACCCTAGGGGCTGTGCCAGCCAGAGCCCAAGGCAGGTGGCTTTGGCTTGCAGGTTACTATTAGTGACCCTTGCCCTGTGGATTAGGTGAAAATGTAGAGTTAGTATTGCAGTTGATTCTCTCGTAGAGAACTGGGAATGGTCTGGTGTTGTCTACATCAGTAGGGGCCATCATTCCATGGCAGGACATTTCTGGAGGAAACAAACACAATTAATCAGAACACGCTGTTTACTAACTAGAAAGTGGGACTTGGCAAACATTTAAATGCCGTGGTTGTAAAGATGTAAACGTCATACTGTACTTCATATCAGTTTTGACTATTCCCTTCTTTAAAAGTGGGTATTGAGCCTGGTGGTGAGGCACATGCCTTTAATCCCAGCACTCAGAGGAGTTTTCAAGGTCAGCCTCGTCTATAGAGCGAGTTCCAAGACAGCCAGGACAACCCTGTCTTGAAAAACAAAATGGGGGAAGGGAAAGGAAGAAAGAAAGAGTGTATTATGCTAGTTTAGAGTCTGGCTCTCATGGGTCCATTGTGACACATATGGACAGATATGCAAATTACACAGTCATCATTAATTTGCTTGAGCAATGAAAATACAATTCTTGTTCACTAAGCCTGTATTTAATTTTTTAGGTTATTATTATTACGGTAGCCTATTGCCAAATGAAAGCAATCAAGACAAAGAATGGATTTAGACCATAAGTGAGACACATGAGAATCCACTCTGTTGATAACCCAGTGGTCCCTGAACTGGAGAGTGCTGTCACATGCTCCCTTTATGGTAGAGAGTGTATGCTGGAGGCACGTGGGGTTAGGAAAAAGCAGGGAAAAGTGGCTTACTGCTGGTTGGCTGCAGGAGTCTGCTGATGTGAGACATGCTGTACAGACAAGATTAAGACAGAAGATGCAAGACCTACTAGGTGCAAACCGAATCCACACTACCTTATTTAATGCAACAATGAATCATAATATGTAATTAAAAATGGAAAAATATGAAGGCGAACCCAGTTTGGATAATGTGACAAGAGGTGTAAGACTGCCCTTGGCAAACCAAGACATAAGGTTAGCCTATTTAAATCCATAAGACTTAAGGTTAGCCTATTTAAATCCATAAAATCAAGCGTTTCTGGAGTCTGAATGGTTCTTCTCTTGTTTCAATTTGGTCAGCAAAATAATGTGGTTCCTGCAACAGTCTCAGAACCCGATCAAGCGTCCCCTGCAATTCAAGACGCGGAGACTCAGGTACAATTGTCTGTTCCCTATTTAGTAGACAGCATGAACTGCCCATGGGTGTCAGTAAGGGTCTTTCACCTGTGTTCTGAACCAGTGTACCTGGCATCTGGGAGAAGCTGTGAGTTTTTGATTCTCTCAGATATAGGTTCAGTAAGTACTGCACATCAGAAACTATAGCCTATCTATTTTTAAAAGATTTATTTTTCTTTTCCGTGCCTAGGGGGTGTGTACGTGCGTGCTTGCGTGCGTGCGTGAATCCCATGTGTAAGAGGCCAGAAGCAAATAACAGCTCCCCTGCAGCTAACTAGAGTTACAGGCAGTTGTGATCTGCCTCTGTAGCTGCTGGAGACTGAACTCAGTTTCCCCTGAAAGAGCAGCAAACATTCTTAACCCCGAGCTGTTGCCCCAGTAGCACTCCTGTCTTTTATCTCATTACCCATCATTCTCCTTTGTGTTCTCCATGCAGCTGCTGTGGTCCCCACTGTGGTAAAGTGGATTTGTCTGTCTTCACCAAATCTGTCTGCCAGCCTAGTAGATGTCACTCTGCACTTCCTATTGAAGTTGCGTTTGCTGTGTTTTGATTGTTTCTCTCCAGGCTTCATGTGATGCCGCAGGGTTCATTCTCGGATCAAGTCTGTGTTTTTGCCATGTCCCTGAGACTTGTGAATGTTGGTTGAGGGTTATCTGGAGCTCGGGGCAGCAGCCTTCCCATTTGCTGGAACTTGTGCCAGTGCACCTGAGTCTATCGTTTCTTCATGCACAGCTTAAGTTCCGCCTCAGAAATACCTTTCCTTCAGAGTCATCTGGGATAGAGAGTTTTTAACTTCAAATTTGCATTTGGGCGGGCCAAAAAAAAAAAAGTCCTCTAAGGTTCAGTTGTGTTTTAAAAACCAAGCAACACTTTCTTGGTCTCTAAAGAGAGGGTAGAGCATCTCAGATCAAGCCCCTAGCTCTTCAGGGTAAAGGTTGACTCTGGAAGCAGAGATAATGGTGGGGTTGCAGGGGAAAGGGGGAGTTCTATTCTCAGTTCTGTGCCTGATAAACAGGATCCGACTGTAATCCATCAGGAGAACACATGATCAAATATGGTAAAGCATTCGGGACAGCAGATTGGTTTTTTTGTGATTTAGATGGTTTTGCATAACAGTTTCGCAGAAATTGGAGTGTTTTCTTACAGCAATTAAATATGTTTAGGGTTACTGATAATAACCTCTCGCCCACGAGTCAGTTTAAAAATGCTTGCTTGTGCCAGGGTCACTTGCCTTTTTTCACAGAGTGGGAATGCCCTTTTTTGACAAATTCGTAAACAAGCAGTCATCTGAGAGCAGCACACAGCTTATTTGAAATGTCATCAGCAAAGTTCTTCACAGGCAAGAGTCGCATTGCATTGTGACCAGCTGCCCTGAATGTCTAGTGCATCGAAAAACAAGCTGGCTGACCAGGAAAGGAGCCTCTCTAGGGACTGTTAGCACCTGACTGCATTCTGCCTGTGCTTTGCCCCTTATTTAGTTGTAAGACATAGTGACTAGTGAGGGTCTTATGTCTCAGTCACCTGGGAAGCTCCATTTAGCTTCCTCTCTGCAGCAGGCTGAGACTCTTGTTGGTAGCTCCTTCAGCCTCTTGTAAAGCTAAGAGTCAGAGGGTTGAAGGTCATTGTATATTCCAGATATAAGCTATTCTTTGGCTTGTTGAAAATAACTTGATCAGTTTTCTTAAGCAGTTGTCATTGAGTAACAAAGCAAACTTTAAAGAGCTGCAATACATCAGGTACCAGTTGTCAGCGCTGATACTGTTATTGATCCAGTGTAGGTTTAATCCCATTTGCCTTAATGATGGCCTTTCTAAGAGCATTCTGGTTGTTTGGGGTCATCGCTAGTGAAGCTCTTGTCTTATTCTGTCATCTTGCCTTGAAGCTCTTGAAGGCAAGGGTTGTAAAATAATGGCATCAGGACTGTGTGAAGCACCATTCTGTGGTACATTTCATGATGATGTTAAAGTGTGAGAAGCCAATTACAAAAACAGAGATCATGCTGATTGGACACAGTGAGCCTTCATGGAAGTATACATCGCAACTACCTGCCAAGTACAAGAACTTTTGAGGTTAAAAGAATTATAAGCAGAAAGCTGTGGACGTGACTGTTACTAACAGACAGCGTGTTTATATGGAGCTCTTTCCTCCAAGATTCTTAATGATCTTAGGCGTTCTCCTCTATGTGCTTTGTTGGGAATTAATTGGGGATTGTTATACTGTCTTTCTCTGGTGTGTTTGTGCCTAAACATCACTGTGTGAAGACTGTTCCCAGACTATAAAGCCAAGGAAGCCAGTGTTCCTCTCTACTATCCAGGTTACATAGTTACTGTTCTGTGCCTGTTACCTGCTAGCCCCATGTCCAGTGAACTCGGAAGGAAGCAGAGCCTGCGTTGAATGAGCCTCATGTGTATGGAAACTACTGTGTTACTCTTTTGTTGTTGAAAGTGCTCTGCAGTTAGAGAGGATATGGTTTGAGAGGGAGGATAGTGTCCATCGATTTTCCAGTAGCAGAAGGCACGGCAGAGGCAGCAGGTTGAGGAGTGTGCTTCTCTGTTCACTTTCTGCTTTTCTGTTATTCAGGACTCGGTTGCCAGGCAGTGCAGGGTGGGTCTTCTGTCTTCAGTTAAACCTCTGAAAACTTGCTCATAGGCACACTTATAGGTGTCTCTCAAGTGACAGTGAAGTCAAGTCGACACGAAGCTTAACCATCACAGCCGTAGAAGATACAGTCAAAACAGAAGTAGCCCAGGCAGAGGATCCGAGGGGCAGATCCTACACTGCTGCCACACTGGGTGTATTAGCTGAGTGACTACAGGTCAGTCATTTGACATTAGGATCCACTGTCTCATGAATATATAGATAAAAATAAAAATGTGTTGTGTAGGTAAGAGGGAGGGTGTTGGTAAAAAGCCGCTATATGTGCAGATGGTGCTAATAGCTCACTAACTAATAGCTGTCTTTCCTCGGTGTTTGCTTACTGAAGCTCCACTGTAAAACTCCAAGCCAAGGGCCAGATGTGCAGTTCATTCCTTGGCAAATTCAGCAAATATTTATTGAACACAGAGGTGCTGGTCTTTAGGGCTATAACAGAATTTTAGACAGACAGGGCCCTCTTGTCTCGACTCTGATGGAGCTGTGATTTATATCATTCACATTTTTATGTATTTTATTAAATGCTTCGATTTTGTGGCACTTGGCTGGAAAAGCTTATATTTTATTAAAGCTTGTGATAGGAGACTGGTTTTATTTTTCTATTCATTACTCTCTGAACTATTTATAAGAGCAATCCTTTTTGATTCCATAAGCATCTTAAATTTAAAACTGTGGGTTCCTTTCCTTAAGAATTGCACAACAGTCCCAACATTTACAGTGGTGCTTAGAACACCAAATGTAATCAACTTGGTAATGTGTTAGTGTGCATTAGCAAACAGGGAAAAATATGCCATCAAGGCCACTGAGTGTGATTGTGAAAAGCACACACTGGACCTTAGCCCAGTCAACAGCAACGCTGCATTCATGGTGAGGTAAAACATTCCCTAGGGAGAGTGAGGGACGGGGCTGCAAATAGTTTGGAGGGCTGGCAGGATGGCTCAGCGCTTGCTTTGCAAACCTGATGACTAGAGTTCAGTGACTAGAGAGCTGACAAGGAGTGGGGAGGTCTCAAGAATACCTGCCTTTTTAAAAAATTTTTTTTTTTAAATTTGGAAGGACAGGTATCCAAGTGACCACAATAGCTGTGTCTGAGCATCCAGCACCAAGACTGTGCTTTATCCTATGACAGCCAGAACTGTCCATTGATTGACCCATCCTTTAGTTTTGTGGTAACAGCTATGGGTGTAGAATCAGCACCTGCTTGGCAAGATGGGCAGTCTTTACAATTGGGCCTTGCCACCCCTTCAAAGCCAGAGAGGCTCTTTTGCTAGAAACAGCCTGCACCATGTTTGAGCTGGTGTACACATTCTGCAGCCTTGGGCTAATTTAGCTTAATTTCCTTTTAATTTCCTTTAGTTTTCTGTCTGAAATAGATGGTAAAATGGTAGTGAAATTCAAGCTGCCATGTGCATTTGGGCTTGGGTTTAGCTCTCATGCACTGTTCTCATAGAAGTGTGAGCACCTTGCTGGACTACGGATCCTCGTGCAGGGACTGTTCAACAGGCTGCCTCTGGATATGATCAGGAAGCAGAGCCCTGGTCTTGTCGGTAGTTAAAGGTCCTTTCTGAAACGAGCCTTCCCCAGCTCTCCTTTCCCTCACGTGGGGGAGCTGCCAGATGGAACTAGGACAGAGGAGCTAGAGACAAATTAAGGCACTTCCTCCCTGTGGATCTGCTGGACCCTGCATCCACCTGCTTCTGCATAGCTGAATCGCTGTAGCTATGCATGGGAAGAGTCATGGGAAGTATGTGGCTTCTGGTCCTTGGTGGATAGTGAGCTGTGGCCTGGGGAGCCCTAAGAGATCAGATTCAAACGGCTGTGGTAGCCATGTGCTGGTCAGTGCTGTATCATTCCCTTATCCATCCATCCCTCCCTCCCTCCCTCCTCTTTGATTTTTGGCCTGGCTGGGTCAGTTTCTAGGTCTTTCTCTCATGAACGGGACTCATCTGATTGTTGAAAAGTGTTAAGGGAATTTGTTATGTCTTGTGTTCCTGAGAATTGGGAGTTGGGTTTGAAGGCTCAGTGATACTCATGTTGACCTTTCAGCATGAGGTGACACTTCTGCCAGACCCAGAGGCAGATTATGTTACTGGCAGGTGCTGGTTGATGGGTGTGCCATCTGCTGTGAAGGGTTGTGCTCGCCTTGAGTGACACCAGGCACCGGGCAGAGAGCTCCTTCCCCATTGAACTTGTGCCTCTGCTGGCTGTTTGGACATATGAGGGTTTTCTGGGCTTATCCTCTCTTTAGTAGTAAAATGGTTTTGCAATGAAGTGTTTCAACAATTGAAGTAGGGCTACTTTTAAACCAGTTTTCAAAGTTCGTACAAAGTTAAGTAACAGGTCAAGACCACTGTCTCCCTGCACCACTGTGGGCTTACACTGTTCCGGGTGTGACAGGTCTGCTTTTATTGTTGTTGAGCCCGTAGCTGCGGGAACCTTTCTGTGGTTTTTTTCATTCCTCTGATGCCGCCTGTCATTGGCTTTTCTCACAAGTAAGGTGGTGCAGGCCTTCCCTGTGCGTCTGAGAAAGGTAGTAGCTGACTGGTAACCACCGAGCACTTGTGTGTGTGGATCCCGTTTGTACTTCATGAGTGGTCTACATAGACAGTTGACCACGCTTCATCCTAGGCTGGCCAGCTGTTTTCAGCTTGACACAAACTAGAGTTTCCTCTGGAAAGAGGAAACTTCAGTTGAGGAGATGACTCTGTCAGACTGGCCAGTAGCGAAATCTCTGGGGCTATTACTTGATTAATGATTAAGGTGGAAGGGTCCAGCCCAGCCCACTGTAGGCAGTGGTATCACTGGGCAGGTTGTCCCTTGCTGAATAAGACAGGAGAAGCAAGCTGTAAGCAGTGTTCTTCCTAGTAGCTGGTTCTATTCCTGCCTTGAGTTCCTTCCCTGACTTACTTCCTGGTGAACTATACAATAAAATAAACCCTTCTTCTCCCAAGTTGCAATAGAAACAAATGAGAAACCTCATAATAACCCCAGGATGATGGCGTAAAATAAGGCTGGCAAAGCTCAGAGGAGTGAGGAGACCTGAGCATTCATTCTCTCTCTCTCTCTCTCTCTCTCTCTCTCTCTCTCTCTCTCTCTCTGTGTGTGTGTGTGTGTGTGTGTGTGTGTGTTTGGGAGGGGCGTCAGACTGAGAATATAGTTCAGTCAAGCTCCCAAAGTGCTTATCATCGTTCACAGCAAGCCTTCTCCCTGCCCCACCCTCCCTCCCTTGTTTAGTACCAAGGATAGCACAAAATCCTCTTACCAGTGGCACTGCCTTCTTGCTGACCTGCTGGCCCTCTTGTAGATTAGGGCTCTGCCTCTTGCCCTTCTTCCCTATGACAGAAGATCTTTTCCTTCTTTGTACAAAGAGCAGCTACCACCTCTGTGTGCAGGATGGAGCCAATCCCCTGTTGATATAGTGTCTTCAAGCATACCCAAGGCTTTTCCTCCCTTTTGTCCGGTGTTCCAGGAGAGCTTACATGTCACCTCTTCCCTTACATGCCTTCTTTCTTATGCCTTGGATCTGCTCTGTTGACATCTTAGTTTTTCCAAGCACCCAGGCGTCCAGCATCTCTGGGGATTTGTTTGGCTTTCTGGGAAACATTTCTGTTCCTGGTGAGCCAGCTGAAGGGCACATTCCAGGGCTCTTGGAATACAGTCCTCTGTGCATGTGAGAATTGACCTGGCTTTGCTGCGGTCCCTTTCAGCCTACACGGGTGTGGATGATTAGCCCTCAGGATGCACTTGGCCAGGGCAGCTGAGCTTATCGTCAGGACATTCTTCCTCAGGCCAGTCTTCTGAAAAGTCAACTCTCACAGTTAACTCTTTAGTCATGGGTTTGTTCCTAGCAGGTCAGGATTAGTATTTAGGAATCTTCCAATACCCAAAGCCTACACATACTATGAGGCACACTGCTCCCTGCCCCTGGCAGTCTTAGCACATGAAATCTTCCATGGCTTAACATTTGCTCACTTGAGAACATTTGCTGTGACAGAAGATGTGACACAGAATACTTCTAGAAGGAAGAGGATGGACACACGCACACATGCATGTGTGGACAGAGAGATGGCCGAACAGACTGACTGTGCATGCACATTAGGACACACACAGCTACCAGGTAGTCAAAGACCATGTCATTTGACTCATTTTGATGAGCCTTACTGTGCCGAGTGCTCCACTCAGGTTCTTTTCTGAAAGGCCATCAATTTTAATGACTTAACGGCACAGGTGGGGGTCTGTGCCTGCAATTAGACACAGGTAACCCTGTGTGCAAAGGAGCCAGGCTTTAGAATCTTGTTTTTATCGTGGCCATGCACGGTTTCTGATGTTCAGACATGGTTCTTGGGTTTGTTTTCTATTTGCTTCCAGGAAGGGCAGCTTAGACCTGGCTGTATGCTCAACTTCAGGCTGTCAGGGACGCTTTTGATTTCATTTCTGGCACATGAAGCTACTGAGATCTGACCTGCGAGCATACCACCCTTAGAGTCCCACCACAGGTGTGCAAAGCACTCTGACCTGTAGCAGTGAGCTTATCACACAGCTAAAGAAGAAGCCAATAAACAGGATGACATATGATGTGTGAGATATCTATAAATGTTCAGAAAAATAAAGGGGAGGGACCTGATGTGCCAGAATAATGCTTGATACATTGGGTGAAGTCCCGAGGTATTAGACTGCCTGAGAAAGGCCTTTGGAGAGCTTGAAGGAAGAGAGGGGAGTGAAGGAAGGACTGCATGGCCGAGGAAGCAGAAAGTGTAGAGGCCCCAGCCTGGGACAGCAGGGGGTGTCCAGGGATAAGGAGGGACCAGGGCCTGCTGGGCTTTGGGAATGTAGTGCCATGGTCACAGAAGATATATAAAGAGCACAGTGTGATTAATGCACAAGTACTGCTGGAAACAGTGTGGTACCCTGAGCCTACAGGCACTGGGGGTTGTCGTGGTGGCTAGAGTAACAGACCTGGGGCAGAAGAGAGAAATGAGAGCCCAGAGCACCAGCACTGGAACCAGATGAGGAAGAAGGCGGGTAGCCGACGAGGTAGTCTGTGCCCAGTCAGCTTACCGCTCGCAGGAAGTCAAGGTGCTGCCTCTGTGGGATACCTTCAGCCAGCACCTGCTACTGAGGCTCTAAGTACTTATGTGTGGCTGTCCCTGTTGACCTGAGAGTTCTGACAGCCACTCTCTGACCAGCCAGGGGGGTTGCTGTGTCAGAAACACAGAACAGAAAAGGGGGTGTAAAGCCAGTGGTAAAAGCCACACACAGGAACCGCACCTCCGTAACCAATGTCAAGGGCACAGTCTGGTGGCGCTGAGAACAGTCCTGTGATGTGTAACCATCACCAGACAGCCCCAGAACTGTTCTAAAAAATGAAACTTCACACTCACTCATACCTCTTCCTCAGCGGAGCTCAGACTTACCCAGCCTCCCATCAAAAGTGTATTTGTAATGATACAGTAGCCCTCACGCACAGCAGTCCGTACCGGTTTAAAAGAGGCTGGGCTTGCTGTAGGCGGGGCTAAAATCCAGGAAGAGTTCTATAAAAAGAAGTCTACTAATTCCTGTTACAAATTGAAGGCCTTCAAAATAAGATAGGTTGCTTAGCACATTTTGTTGCCTTGTGATGTCTGAGTCTTCTAAGTGCCATGTGGGGGTGACCAGTGTTCACAGTATTACCTATTTACTGATCCCACATATACATATACGTACACATATTCTAGTAAATTCTATCATGGACTGAATAATAGAGCTATCTGCTTCTGAAGGTGTCCTGCCGAGCTGGGCCTGGCAGTACATACTCTGTATTTCCCACACGTGGGAGGTACAGGTTTAGGAATTCAAGGCCATCTTGGCTGTATAGCAACTTTGAGGCTTGCATGGGTCACTCCCCATCCCAACATGCTCTGACAGGGTAAGGCTTGTCCCGAGGCCCAGCTTTTACAAGGAGTTGCCCCACATTTGATGCTTCACCTTGAACTTCGTCCTTGTTTAGGAGAGAGCGCCCTCTGCTGAAGGAGCCTGATTCAGAGACTCGGTTCTGCCATCTGGTCTAAGATTTTCCCACCTCACAGATCACCTCCTGCCACTTGTGCTTATGCGTTGCACTAGCTCCGAGCCCTTCTTCTCCTCGTAGTTCTCTTGGCCTTCAAAATTGGGTTTATTTCTGAAGATGAGGATTCCGCATAGAAGCCTCATTCACTTCCTTTCTCTTCCCTATTATCTCTAAGTATGTTTCTTGTCTAAGGAAGGCTCTTACTTCCCATCCTCCCTCCCCCGAGTAAAAATAGCTCTGTGTTTAAGAAACACAGTTGTACCTAGGGGTAAGAGTCAGGCTGTAATATGGAATACATGGAGGATATGATGACTCCTGGGAGGTATAAGCAGAGCTGAGCCCCTTCCTAAATCACTCTTCCATGATGACTCCTCCTTTGTACAGTGGTGGCTGACATAAATGCAGCCATACTGCGTGCCAAGCTCCTGACTGTTTGCCTTAAGCACGTCTGGTCCCCAAGCATTTTAGTAAAGGATGTTCACCTTGTACCAGTGTTGGCTAGTTACACAGATGAGCAACCCAGAGTCCAGGGAGCCCTGTCTGAGCCAGGCAGGTGTGAACCCAGGCAGCGCCTGGCCCTCCTGCCTCACCAACTTTATCATGTATTTTTCTTGTTACCCTCCTTTGGCTTTGGTTTGCCAGCTCAAGCATATGTCATAGTTTTTCATATCTTTGTATATATTGTAATTGAGGGCTGTTAGCATACAAAAGAGCAGACTTTTAAATCAAACTTTGGAGGTTCAAATCCTAGCCCTTCTCATGGTTATCCTCCTCTGACAACAGCCTTCACCTTGTTTCTGACTTCCTCCTCTGTAGAAAGGGAAAGACAGATTACGATCTGTCACCTAGGGTTTTGCAGGAATTAAATGAGTTAATACATAAAGAACTCAAACCAGCAATTGCCAAATAAGCTCTTGAAAATGTTAATCAGCTGTGTTAAATGTCAGGTACCTGCTGCGTTCTTTGTTCGTTCCGAGCCTGCTCATGACTGATTCATTTAGTGCTGGAATCAGACTTGGGCACATTTCTCACTGAATTGTTTTTGTTCACCGTATGATTTTTTTCTGTTAGTTTGAAGCCGGCAGTCCCTAGGAAGCTTTCTGGACTAGTTTCTATTCCACGAAGTTTGTGGTGATTGCAACAGGCAAGGATATTTATTCGAGGGGAGCTCCTGTCTAGGCTGTGTGTGTCTTCCTGATCTTTTTTCCTAGTACTAGGAACACACAGTTCCTACTGGCTGCTGGCTTTAGCATATCACCCATATCTGGGTACATTGCTTGATGCAGGTGTCAATCAACTTCTTCAGCTTGGAGCTGGTTACCCTTGCTTTATAGATGAGGAAATGGCAGTTTTTCCAGTAGCAGACCCAGGGATAGTCCCTGGAACTTTACTGTACATTTTCAAGTCTTTTGGCGAAGGTGGCTACTTTTCCTGCTGCCATTTTCATAAAAGAACATCTTTATCACGGGCTTTGGCGTTAGATAATTATGTTTACACTGCAACTTATATTTATGGGACTCGAGGCAGTCTGTGGTGTTCAGGGAGTCAAGGTGCACCTGTGCGTAGAACAAACCCCTTTGCTGCACCCCACATAGTTGGGCTGAAGTTTGACTTTTGTGGACACAGGGTCACAAGATCAAGCTTACGCTAGCAACTGTTTTGAACTGTGATTTGGGCAAGATAGCTATCAAGAGTATTGGTTCCCTCTTCTTGAGTTGCTGTGGATGCCTTTGTGGGCACAAGCCTTACAGCTCGTGTGGACACACAAAACTCTCCAGGATGCAAACTAAGAAGCCCTCAGACTGGCATACATCCTGAAGGTCTAAGCTCTGAGAGATGTGTATAAGTTCTGCTGTTTTGTTTTTGTCAAGCACGTAGGATGAGCCCATGAGACTATTAATTGTGCTTTAAGAACTATTAAACGTGCCTTAGTGAATGAGATTTCAGCTGGTAACAACTGACTGCAGCAACTTTTACTTTTCTAAAAGGAACTCATCTTTACCTGGACCTAGAACTGTTAGTATTATATGAAGCAGTGTTACTTACAGCTACTCAGTGAAATAACTCATTATTATAACACATGATCTAGCTAGGAAACAAATAGCTCACACTCCTAACTTAGGGGCAGCTTGTTCTAATAAATATAAAAGCCTGTTGTAGATAACAGTGTGAGCTATCAGGATAGCTCGTTAATTTGTTCACCTTTAGTTTGCAAGCCTTTCTCATAAATAGCTGAAAAGATGGCATTTTTTCTTGCGCTTGTGCGGGTCTCATCAGCTTTACCTTCTTCTGAAGACTGGTCAGTTCCTCCCTGGCTAAGTCAAGCAAGGCGTGTCTGCATGTGGAGCGTCTGCCCTGCTTCATGATTAACATAGAAAGGCCGTGCATGATTTTCTTGTTCTTTGGAGCAAAGATGAGGTTACTTCATGGTCAAGAGGAGAGGCTCACGGTCCTCACCAGCTTCCTTGTCATTTGTAGTTAGCCTCACTCCTGACTGAGCCATCCGGACTCTGACAAACAGGGTTTCCTGTTGTAAAAAGGCTCTCTCCATGAGGCTGAGTGATGAAAAGTTTCTCCAAGG
The DNA here is from genome assembly GCF_000001635.26 of Mus musculus. Classification (NCBI taxonomy): domain Eukaryota; kingdom Metazoa; phylum Chordata; class Mammalia; order Rodentia; family Muridae; genus Mus; species Mus musculus. The sequence goes on from NC_000079.6 coordinate 35,801,477, forward strand.
AAGCCATTGTTTTCCACAAATATATCAAAAGCAATTTTAAAAAAAATTAAGCCACATTTCTTAGGTTTGTATAGGTGTATAAAACTCAGGGCTGAAACAGGCTGGCCTTACTGCTGCATCCATCCCCTGGCCTCTTGTGGGACTTGAAACCATTTGCAAAGGCACAAGAAGCTTGCTTGTGTGTTTCTGAAGAAGACAGGACCTAGTTTTTTTTGTTTTGTTTTTTGTTTTGTTTTGTTTTTTTTTTTTAAAGATTTGGAAATAATGGTGGCTAAGAAGATACCATTGTTGTTTGTTTGTTTTTTAATATATATTTTCAAATTGAAGTATACTGAAACCTTAAGCCAATTCGATCTGGACCTAAGCTCTTGCCTTAAAGCACAGAAGAGCAAAGCTGAGCTAGATTTTGGCTGCACAGGAGGAGGGAGATCTCCTAAGAAGACCCCACAGTAGCACCAAGTGTAGAGGGGCTCAGCAGCAATTGGGAGCAAGAAGCCAAGGAAATAGCTATTCTTCTAGACCCCTTCCCGATGGAAGTCAGCTGTCAACCAGTACAGTCCAGGTAGAATAGATACCTCCAAACAAGCCCTGGGAGTCTTTACCACTGGTAGATTCTCGTCATCAAAAGATATTTTGGAGGAAAAAGAAGAAACCAGAGCCAGAAAAATGAGAGAAAGGATGTGGAAGAGGTAGCAGGAGTGTTTGAACATTCTCAGCTACACAGCAGCCAACATTAATGTTGATGAATTTGGGAGAAATAAAAATCAAGTGAGAGTTTTATAGCATCAGGAAGACCCTCAAGAATAACGTTATTTCCTGTTCTGTTATTGTGATAGGAGGAAGTATGATGTTTAGATGTAATTCTTTGTTGTTTTTCTGTTGCTGTTTACAAATGCCCTCACAAAAGCAACTGGATGATGAAAGTGTTTATTGTGTCTCAGTCTCAGGATGCAGTCCATCCTGGCAGGGATGCCGAGGCAGTGGGAGCTGCAAGCAGCTATCTACACATTGTGCTCATTATCAAGAAGCAAAGAGCAGTGAGTGCTTGTTGTGCTCAGGTCACTTTGGGTTCCTAGCCCAGGGAATGGTGCCACCCACTGTGGGCAAGTCTTCCCACCTCGGTAAACCTCGGCTTATTACCAAGATAAGCTGTGGGCATAACCCAGAGGCCCACTTCCTAGATGACTGTCAGTCTAATCAGCTTGGCATTTGGAATTAACTGTCACTCAGCTGTCACAAGCATATTAGAAGATTTAAGGGCAGCCACTTAAAACCATACAACTCATGAAAAGGGAAAAAGAAATGCATAAAACAAGAATAAATAGAATGAAATCATCAAAATTGATACAGGTAACAATCACAATAATATGCTAGAGTATCAGATACATAAAATAGAATTTTTTAAAGTCGAAAAGACAAAGATGCCCCTCTCCACCTTTCTTCCCTTCACCTGCTCTCTCTTCCCCTTCCCCTTCCTCCTGTCCTCCAGATGGGGTCTCACTATTTAGCAGTAGCTGACCTTGAACTCACAGAGAAACACTTACTTCTTCTTTCTACATGCTAAATTAAAATTATGTGGCACCATGCCTGACAAATGCATTCTTAATTTATCCTTGCACCAAGCCGCAAAGTAGCAAACACCGAGAAAGACTAAAATTCACAATATGTTCTGATTGTAAGTTCCTAGATTAGAAACAATGTTTAATTAAACATTTTGAAATTTTAAACTCATTATCTTGTGAGCCTTTGAGGAAATCAAAAGGGAATTAAGAGAACACCTAAAACCGAATTGTTGTTAGCATTGTGTTTGAATTACAGATTACAGGAACAACATCAGGAAAGTCAAAGGAAAAAACAAGAACAGAAAATAATAAGAGAAAATAAAAGCACGGATTCTTTTGAGGATACAGATCTAAAATTTGACCCTTTAAAAAAGAAGGACGAGAGGATTGAGCTAAACATTGTGAATGAAAAGGAGATCGTGTCTGTCTTTATCAAGGTAGACATAGCAATGTGTGTAATATAAATGATCGCCCAGATTGATTCAAGATAAAGGAGCACATTAAGGACGTGGAGCCAGCGTATGGACAAGACCCTCACACTTGCACAGTACCATTCCAGACCCAGAGACCTAACTGGTATCCCCTCCCCATTCAGAAGAGTGAATTGCCCAAATCCCACCTCTGCTTTGATTTCTCTTCCGTTTTCAAACCAGTACAAAATCTCTACCACAAAAGAACAGTGAATGGACTCCTTAAGCCCACCAGGTCTCTTCATGCTAACAGTTACATGCTTTGCCATTTGTATTTCATCTGTGAACTCACAGCTTTTCTTGGTAGTTTAATTTGTTGTTTTGGATGTGTTTTAAAGCAAAATCTGTTCTTCAGATGGTTCTTAGCTTACAGTAGAGCTATGTTTTGACTAACCTACTGCAACTTGAAAATACCCTAAAGTCAAAAGCAGCTGCCACCCTTGGTACCACCCACAGAGCTCTGCAAAGGTGTGGTAGAGATCCAGGTGTTTACCCTCCTGCTTGCTTCCTCCAGTCACCTTGCTAGCTGGAAGCTTGGCTCACCACCACAAAACAATCTGTTGACAGCAGCTGAAGGATGGCTATGCAGACTTGACACATTTAGAGAAGAGAGAACAGGAAGGGAGACGCAGTCAGGGTTACTGACAGGGAGGGAGTGGCAGTGGGAACCGAGAGAGTAGCATCCCCAAAACAAGTGGCTTCAAGAGGGGATGATTAAGAATGCCAGGCCACATTAGAGCTTCGAGGCTTCAGGCGTGTGGAGGAGTAAGTTGGTAAGTCCTTTGTACTAGGTTTTGGGGGAGAATATTTCAGGGCTTTGTATACTTAGTCAAGCACACAATGGTAGATTAAGGAATATATATTCGTAAAAACTGACTTTACTTAGGGAATAAGAGTGGAAATGGGCAGTAACTGACTGGAAGAACACACAGACATGTGAAGAGAGGCGTCTGCCAGTGAGTACACAGAGCAGACCTTTGAGCTCTGTAGAGGCATCACGATAGGAGTCTGCTTTGAGATACTGATGCTACAAGATGGGTTTTTTGTTGTTGTTGTTGTTTTGGGGTTTTTTTGTTTTTGTTTTTTGTTTGGTTGGTTGGTTGGTTTTTTGGATTTTCGAGACAAGAGTTTCTCTGTGTAGACCTGGCTGTCATGGAACTCACTTTGTAGACCAGGCTGGCCTTCAACTCAGAAATCTGCCTGCCTCTGCCTCCCGAGAGCTGGGACTAAAGGTGTGCGCCACCACGATTTCTGTCGATGTAGTCAAGTCACCCTGCCTCCTAAACAGCCTTGTCTGCCAGTAGACTTCCATGTGCATGCAAGTGTCCACTTAGGGTTTGAGTTGTGTTTTGTGGGCTGTAGAACAGCCTTGTTATATTTCATACAGGGTTGAGTTTTATTCCTCTGATGGATGAGCTCTGTTAGCAGAAGGCTGGGTTTCTAACAACAGAGTAACAGCTTATAATTGAGAACATTTTTAATTAAACCCAGTGGGTGAGATGTACAAATGTTTCTTCTGTGAAGAGCCTATCTTGTGCCTGATATATTCTGTATTTAGTTTAGTTTTGACATGCTTTGGGGTTTGTATTATGTTCTTTGCTTTTCTTTTTGCTGTAAAATATGTAGCTAAAGCAGCTTAGAAGAGGAGATTCATTGGGGCTCACAGTTTAAGAGAACACAGTCGTGACAGGGTCTCAAAGCCAGGAGTTGCTCACTGTCACAGCGGAGGGAGCACAGTCAGTCATGACAGGGAGGCAGGGCTGGGAGCTACTTTTGTGGCCAAGGGAGCTTTGCTGACAGCTCTGCCGCTCAGGAAGTAGGTGACAGGTATGAGCCCACACTCCTCAGCCACCAGCTTCTCCAGCTAAGCCCTTCTAAAGGTTCCCAGACCACTTCTAACCTCCACCCGCTGGTTCAAACACACGAGCCTGGCCAGAGCCTTTATAGTCAAGTCATTACAGGGCTGAGTGTTTTGCTCATGGAACATGAGTTTTAAAGTGAGTGTTTTGGCAAAATTTTTAAAATTTAAGATAAATTCAGATAAACTGTAGTTTTTAACTTTTCTGTGGTGTTATGAAAATAGAGCCAGACAAAAAATTCCCAGCCTCAGAATTTCTAGTTATTTTTAGCCCCTCTACAGTTCCATCTTTGTCTCTCCATTTAATAAAGCTAGGCTGTACAGCATAGTACCAGTCATTCAGACACACAACAGAAATTCCTTTATGTGACTTTTTCAAGCTTTCCATTTAGCATGTTTGGTCTGTGTGGCCTGAGAGAAACAGCAACGCTGTCTGCTGTTGTGAGGCAGCTGAAGAGGACACAGTTGTGAAGTGAGTGCATGGTTGTGTTTGCAGTTGTGGCATTGTGTGAAGTGGTTCTGATTCACCCTGTGTATTCAGCACACACATGAAGGCTTGGTTCAGTTTGTAATTTGTGGAGTATAAAAGCAGCAGACACACACACACACGTTAATTTGTACCAGATGCTATTCTGCACGTATTCAGGAGAGAGGGGGAAGGGGGAGGAGGAGAGAGAGAAAGATAGACAAACCTGGGAATGTGGCTTATTAGCCTTGTCTTTTTTTCAGCAGCATTTCCCTTAATGTTTTTAATTTATTTTGATTTGGGTAAACCTCTTAAGAAGAAAGTGAATCGGGGCTGGCAAGACAGTTAGGTAGATAAACTCATTTGCTGCCAAGTCTGACAGCTTGAGTTTGATTGATTCAAAAATGGGTGGATAATGTAACAAGTGTCAGAACTTCCAGCGAGAAAGATCCGTTTCATCTTTTTATTCATAGAGAACTTTTGATCTCATTGAGGCAGAGTGGCCTTGTACACACTCACGTATGCGCTGTGATCTCACTGCTGTGCGTCTAGTGCCCACAGGACAGGGGAGAAGTAGATCAGGCCATCACTGTGCTGTGCGGTAGTCGGGATGGGTGGAAATTCACACATGCTAATAACCTAAGCAACAGCCTTTCTCCTTTGTCTTTGTTCTGGAAGTTAGCTTAATATGTAACACTTTGGAAAACATGTGAAGTGCAGCAGCCTTACTTCTGCCAACCTGCATTAAGAATAAACCGGGTGAATGCAATAATGAAGGTAGTAACACGAGGCATAGTGTGCTGGGCTTTAAGATGGTTCAAGATGGTTGAATGCCCGGGCACATAGGCAGGGGATGCAGCCACATGTAGCACAGCCATGGAGTCTTCCTCTCACCTGCCCACTGGCTCTCCTGCTCTCCGCCTGCCTAGCGTGAACATGTGTGGTTATCTCCAATTCCTTCCTTGGAATCCCTTAGCTGCGTTCCCAACTAGTAAGTAGACAGCTTTAAACCCCCCATGCTCACTGTAAGGTTGGGGCGCTCTGTGAAATCCACACTTGGCCTCCCAAGAGCTTCCTCACAGCCTGGTAAGCCTTACACTCGGGTGAGATGAGATGATATTTGTGTTTACTGGTGCTTCGTTTTTCTTTATGGGTCGCTTAGAATTTGTCCCACTCTGTTTGTAGTGCTGGCTGTACTGATGTGGAAGAGAAAGTTATGCAGTCTCAATCTTCTTATGCACAGCATCTCTGCCTGACTTTGTGGTGCCTCTGTTTTGTGCACATGCACATGTGTTCAGTGTTGGCATTGGGAATGGCTATGTGCTTCACCACCGCTTAGGCCTTGGGAACTATTATGCTGGGTTCCTCATAAGAAACTGTTGTGTAGCTGTGGGCCACTGTACCCCTGGTGGCAGTATTTGGTACTGTTAGTCAGAGGTTCTTTTTATGCCAAGAGCCGCGTAGATGGTCTTCTGTTATGTAGGCTGTGTGAGGTCGAGTAGAAGATGCATAGCTCTCAGGTGTATAGAATCTTAACAGACGTATGCACTTGTATAACTACTGTCTGCTAGACACCGGGACCGTTGTCATCCATGAAATTCACTGTGTTCCTTTCATCGCCTCCGCCACACACAAACTTTGTCTAGCATCTTTGTTCAAACGAGTTCTACCATGTAGCTTTTCACTGCCCAGCATACAAGGTTTGGTTGAATCAGTAGCTGTCCTTTGCTCTAACAAGCACCTAACATAAGTCAATTTACAAGAAATGTATTTGGGCTAGGAGTTTCAGAGATTTCAGCCCATGGTTTCTTGGCTCCAGCAGCCAGCAGCCTACCATGATAGGAGCGGGGAGTGGAGGAAGCCGCTTATCTCACCATATCCTGGAAACAGAGACACATATGGGCTGGAGTTCCCAGTGTCCCCTTCAAGTGTCACTCTTAGTTATCTTGTACTAGGAGACCAAGCCTGTAAAACATGTTAAGCAGTACAGTTGTTAAGCCAAGTACAGCTCTCCAGGATAGGAGGCCATGTTGGACAGTGAAACCGAGAGGAGCATCTACCAGGAGGCGTCTTTACAGATTTCTTTATAAAGGTAGAACTAACTTTGTCTCATTTGTATCAGGGTTCTGTCCCCCATCCTCCATTTCAAATATTGGAACACAATCCCTGTTGCGCTGCTGTTGCAAGTTCGCCGGTACCTTCTATCATGTGGGATCACAGAAGCAGCAGCATCTGAGGGGATTGGTCCCTGTTGGGCACGCCAGTCTGCTGACGGAGTAGTAAACTCGTGTTGTTTGTAAATAATGTAAGCAGCCCCAACAGGCAGACACTGGTTGGAGCTGAGTGTGGACTGGTTTGCATCTGTGCCGTCCCGTCCCATTTCCCCACCCACCCACCCACACACCCTGTGGCTTGGGGAGATTTTGATGAAGTCTGTTTTGTCACTTTCTTGTTTTCATGACTATGCTTTTTTGTGACTCTAGAGACTTTTGTCTCCTCCCAGTCTGCAAGGATGGCATCTTTGTGTTTGTCCTAAAAGCTTCATGGTTTTAGATTTTATTCCTGGCCTATGGTAATGAGGATTGTGGTTCCATTTTATCTTATTTTTTAGCAAATAGATGTCCAGTATTCTGGTACCTTAATTTTGTGGTGACAGGTCTCCTGTAGCACAAGCTGGCATTGAAGGAACAAAGTATGTAACTGTGGATACAGTTGAGGGTCTGACTCTCCTGGTGGCTGAGGATCAAATCCCAGGCTTCCTATGTGCTTGTAAGCACTCTGCCAATTGACTAAGCTTTCTTCCCTGATGTCCCACTACTATTTACCAAGAGAACTTGATCAAGTGGGCTCTGGATGCCTTTATAGAGTCAGTGTATGGCTGCACAGATGGGTGTCTGTCTGGATAACTCCCTTAGGTTTTGCTTACCGTGGCTGGTATCCCCATGCTCCTTTGAAAGGATAACTTAGGACTCTGCTTACCTGCCTGTTTGCTATCCCTGTCTCTTTCCCCAAATCTCCCAGGGTCTTCAACCCTCTGATCTGGTCTTCCTTCCGTGGAGTAGCCACTTTGGAATAAATGACTCAGATGGGAAGAGTGTAGGGAAGCCCGAAGGGCTCATTGGAAGTACCAAACTGAAGAACTGGGTAGCATCCTGGCTTTTTGTGACAAAGTGGCAGAGTGCTGTCCTCTTCCCCTAAGCAGAGCTTCTGGTCTGGCTCTGGCTCTCACTCCGGGGAGGCGGGGGCTGGGGGCATATACACTCAGTCTATAGAGTTCTCCATCTGCAGTGCCCTGACCTGGGGTGCTGGTGGTTCAGGTAACCCACAAACTGTGATGCCCCCTAGCTGTTTCCCTGCAGCTTCATAGGCATCGAAGACTAACGGAACATGACATTCCTGCTCTTGGGAGGAAGGCCAGAGTCTTCACAGTTCTCTTCTGTGACTCTTAGTGCATGTGTACCTAGTCTCTATGGTTGGCTAGCTTCGGTTCTGTTGCTTAGAAAACCACAAATGGCAGATTAAAATCACCATTCTTTCAAACTGCAGAATTGTTGGGGGCCACACATGATTGTCCCAGGTGAGGACCAACCTGCTCTGGGCCTCAGTGCTGAAAAGACTACACAGAACTGACTTAGTCACCCCAGGGGAAGGATGGTGCCACCTGGCTAGTCAGATGCACAACAGGAGAAGTGGACTGACTGTTTTTACACAAGCCCTCCAGAAAAAGGACAAGCTTCCATACTTTGGACTGAACCATTCATCTTAACTGTGACACGGTGCTTCCCAGAGCCACTGTGTTCTGTTGGGACTGTATTTCTTCTGTAAAGGCCAGGCCTTATCTCTCTACAAAATGTGATAACTTTCATCTTAAGGTTGAAGTAGAGCCCCAGGTACCCACAGAGAGAAACTATCAGGTCATATGGCCTTCATATCTCTGAGATAGTGGGAATCTCTCCAGAATGAAATTCTGCTGATTATTGGATCAGCTCAAAAGGGATCATTATGTAGCTGCGAGTGTGTTCTTTATGGGCCCTTGCCCTGTGTGAGCCAAAGACAGAATGGCAGGATGTTCATCCAGAACTCTCTCTGAAATTATCTTGGCACTGGAAGATTCTATGTTAACCTTGACTCACTGGCCAGGGTTTTATGGATGATAGAACATCCTGTATTTCCTCACTTGGGCCACAACAAGATCTTTGCACACACTAAAGCAGCCAGTTACACTTATGTTAATGGCCTCAGCCAAGAAAAACGACATGTCAGCTCAGTGAATGAATTCTGTTTCAATACTATTTGACATCTTTATGCAGCCCGCCAGACATAATTAAGAGACATGTTTTTCATGTGGATTCACATTTCCATTTGGGTTCGTGTACTCTGAAGAAGTTCGTTAGCGGTGTTTTTTACAGAGAAGAACCACTCGCAACAGAATCTGTCTTTATCTGGAAATATTTAGCACAATCTTAGGTTCACAACACAAAGTGCAGACTTGTTTTGAGCAGAGAGTAAAGATAGGGAGCTTAGGAAGAGACCTACAGCCTCCTCCTTTATCAACAGACTACAGCAAAGTGGTTCGTTGTTGGAAATGGTGGATGTGTGTTCAGGCAGCCCACAGCTGAGGGGCGGCAGCTTTTTGATTGACAGAAGGAAAGGTAACCATTGTGGTACCTTACAGAGCAGTTTCTGAAGTTCTGTGCTAGTTCATCCTCCCCTTTTTCACAGATGCTGGCCTTTCCCCTACCTCTATTAATGCACTGTATATTTCTGGACTCAATACAATAAGTATATAGACTTTATGTGGAATTGTATTATTGTGTCTAGCACACAGAAGGATGATATGTTACAAGTCTTTGTTCCCATAAATACAGCATTATAATGTATGAAACCCACAATGACAACCCCTAAAACAACAACAACCAAACAAAACAAAACAGGGCAGGAAAAGGGACATCACCAACCTCAGACAGGATCCGATGAGGGTGTAAATGGGCAGAGGATGTGTTCACTGTCTGACAAACAGCACCTTAAATATGTTGTACACTTCTTTTCTGTGTCCATTATTCCCAAACTTGAACTCAACTTGAACTCTTAGCAGAGTTCTCTTTTACAGGACAGGAGTCATTTCTCTGCCTTTATTTTCAGTATTATTCTGTAGATGTATCTGTAGAGTCATCCCACTTACCTGTAACTTCTTCCAGTTGCATATGCTACTTGTAAAGAAATGTGACTGTCTGGGGAGGTGGCCCAGTGAATGAAGCACTTGCTACATAAGTGTAAGACCTTGAGTTTGAATCTGCAAAACTTGGCAAAAATCTGGATTCTGAGAACATGCCCACAATCCCAGCGCTCTTACAGTAAGATGGGAAATGGAAACGGAATGGCACTGAGAGGCTGGTGGGTCAGTGGCAGTGTGTGTGCTGAGCTGTTTTTTTTTAATTTGGTGCTACACTTAGCTCGTTCCATACTATTATATACTAAAAGCTTGTTGTCTACCTCGTTGCTTTAGGCAGTACCTGGTGTGTAAATTGCTCATCAGTCTGATCCCATTAAATCTAGGCAGGAGTGGTTTCTGAAACCATTTGTGCTTAACCCATAGGGCTCAGTCAATTTTCCCCGCAGTTTCATTCTTTTACTGACCAAAGTGTCTTCTGGCTTAGCCTCTTGCTCTTGTTTTTTGGCCACCTTTAGGTGGGAATTTCCCCGCACCGCACCATGCAGCAAGCCACGTGTTATCTGGGGTGTCTTACAGATGTCCTCTCCCAGGACAAAATGTTTGAAGCACTGCTGAGTTACTGACCTGCTCTGCTCACGCCACCTGCCCCTGGGCCTGAGTCCAAACCCAGCACTGCCTGCCTACCCTGGAGTAGAGCCTCCTGTGCATTGGGCTGGCTGGAGGAATCCCTTGATTTTTTGCTTCTTCTCATCAGGGAATTCACATCCTGCTTATTCAGAGACTCTTTGCTACTTTGGAGTGATGTCTACTGAGCCCCTCGCTCCCGACCCCAGAGGGAAGCGCCATTGCTTTTTGAGGCATTTGCACATCCAGCACTGGAGACAGCAGCTCTTTGCTTCAGGGTTAGCCCATCTTCTGCAAAGCAAAAGCTGATGTGGGTTGCTTCCCTGTTGTCAGGATCCACTCCCCTCTCCTTTCTCTGGGGGTTTCTTTATAGTGTCTTCAGATAGTTGTGTTTAAATCTTCCTCGTTTCTGGCTGTGGAACGCTCTATTTTTGTAATACAGATGCTCAACTTAGGATGGGATTACCTCCCAGTAAACCTGTTAGAAGTTGAAAAAAATTTTTTTTCTTTAAAAAAAAAGAAAAGCCTTTCACACAGTCCCCCAGGAGCATCGCAGCTTAGCCGCGCAGCACCCCATAGAGAGTCAGCTGTTTCCCCTGGTGACAGGCACTGCAGCTGTGCAGCACAGCAGGACCCAGCTGTGTTCTCACTAGCCTTGAAGGTCAGGATGCCAAAGTCAGAAGTACGTTTCTATGGAGTTTATATTTCTTTCATGCCCGCATAAAGCCAGAAAGTGTGTCAGACCTGGAAACTATCCTTAAAACTCGAGGCAACTTTTCTTGCTCTCAACAGTCGTGACAACTTTTCCAGTGGCTTGTATGCCTTCTTCACCTCCTGCGTCTTACAGGTTATCAAAGTTCTTTTTCTGCAAGTAGGGTTTTGTGTTACTTTCTCCACCCTGCATTGCCTGTGGCTTCATACTGGTCCAGGGAGCCTCCTCATACTCCTGAGCAAACATGCTACCCCAGGGACCGTCTGGACAGTGATCTGATGTGCCAGATTTCTGCTGTCCGGGCTTTGCAACTAGCAACGGCCTTTTGCATGTCTTGCTCTGGATTTCCTTAAACTGCAATGGTAGTGGAGTTAGGTCCTCTTTGCTTGCACCCATACTGAGCCTTTCTGCCCGGTGTTCTGTTCTGTTTTCTGCAGCCCTGGGCACCTCGGTGCGCATTGCTGGACCCAGACTATGGTCCAAATAAGATGACTTGGGTGTGGGTGTTCAGCTGCTCCTTGGAGATTAGCTTAGTTTTGCAAACCATCAACAGGGGTCTGTAACCTTACAGAAGGCTGGGTTTGTTTTACTTGTCCTACACTTTAGCTTTTAGATTGAGTTTTAGAAGAAAATCTTAACTTCAGTAACAACCAAGACCATAGAGAGGTTGGATTTTCAGTTAAATTTTCATTCCGTATGTGGCTGTGGGTAACATTATTATAGACGGTGGTTTGGTTGAAATTTTCTTGCCTCCTTCCTTTGTTGAGTCCTAGGGCTTTTCTGTGGGTCTGCATGTTAGCTCCTTCCACAGAGCATTAGTTTCTATGAAATTCTTGCCATTGACTCTGTGTCACTGGAGTGGCACCTCTATACATACTGTGAGAAAGGCAACTTCCTAAGAGGTTTTGGAAACAGCTGTCTGGGGTGTAGCAGCTCAGAAAGGGTCTGAGGCTTGAAGACAGATGAGTTTTAATGAGCATCTGTGACCATTTTCTCCCTGGCCACTGTGAAAAGTCTCGGAAGATAATTTCAGGTTTACCATTTCAACAGTTTGTTTAATGTAAGTGATGTGTGTTTGCAGGTGAACGTTAGCCACTCCAGTCTATAGTCAACCCACAGCAGCTAGCTTCCTGTGTCATAGGAGACAGTGTCTTCCTGCTGGGGTGGAACACACTCATGTGCCCAGTTGTGTGAAGTTTGTATTTGGTACCTCGTGCAGTCTTGAGTCTCCTGTAATTCCCCCTCTCTAACACCAGGTTTATTGCCTCTTGTCCCTGGTGGTGTGTCAGCCTACATGCTGAATCCATCACAAGACTGAGTTGCAAGTCTCCACCGAGTGTCTGATTGTTCTCCTGCCATCTATGAGTGGCTAGCAACTACAGACTATGGTGGATTCAAAAATGGGCTTTATATTTTAAATAATGTAATAAGTTAAAATATAATAAGTTATAAATAAGTTATAGTACGGGAAACAGAAGACTCTACATTTTTAGGTTTTTTAGGTGTCACTGATTTTTGTTGATTCTACTTTCTTGACTCTGAGAAGAGTTGAGTGGTTGGAAGGTCATGTGACCATGAAGCTTAAAGCATCTGTTCTTTAGCAGTACCCACTGGCTCAGTGTTGCCTTCTTTTAGCATCTCTGAACAGCCCAGCCCTGAATGGTTGAGAAGCCCACACTGTGTCAGGTAACTGCGGAGGCTGATTCCTATACTGTATCTCCTTTGGCAAAGCGGCAGGGTCCTGGGGGCCCAAAGGAGAAAAGCCTGCATTCAGGGAAATGGGAGAGAAAAAGAAGCCGTTCTGTGTCCTCTCACAGTCACCTCGGCTTTAGGGACATGAAATGAGGGAAAGAGGGTGTACTGGTTGAGTGCACGCTTTTGGGGTAGAAATAGATTTAGGGGAGCAAAACAGCATTAAACATAGTTTTCCTTTAAGATGTAATCAGTTTCCCACACACAGTTAAAAACTTTTAAACTACAGCTGCCAGGAGATGGATTTTTGAAAGGCTTCCCAAGAGAAGGAGTGTGTCAGGTCTTTGCAGAGCTCTCCTGTGTTACCAGCTGCACAGAACAGCTCACACCTACCTGACCGCAGTTCTGGATGCAGGAGATCTGTTGGTGGTGAAATCTGCTTCCCACTGAGACAAATCTTTCCGTTCTTAATTCTCCTCACATAGAAGTAATAGTGAATGTTTAAATTGAGGCTGGTCTCCAGTTAAGGGCTTTAATTCTGTCTGTATCTTAAGTAACTGTGTTGGAGAATTTGTCCCTTTTTTTTATTTTTATTGTTTTTAAGGAATAAAAAATCTTTAAGATAAAGATGGGACATTTCCACAAGCTTGTGCTCTTATAGTTAGTCAACAAGCATTATTTGGAGTATTAGAGAAATTGGTACACGCTGGATCTTCTAGCCTGGAATTTTACAAGGAATGTGCTGATGTTCTTGGAAATTGCTGGGCTTAGCCCTTTGTGGCCTTAATTAATAGCTGTTGGCTGATACACAAAGTCACACCTGACCCCTGTGGTCAGTCTGGTGCTTTTTACATTAAGTGTGAGTGTCAACAGTCGATTATAGGTGTTTCTGCAATAACATGTGGGCGTTCTTGTCAAATATTTTCCTTCGTCTGAATTGTCAAGTCTGCGGTCTACACTTAGAATGTCAAATAATAGAATGCATTACAATAATAGATGCAAATTTGATACACAACATGTCAGTCATCACTAAAGGATCAACATCATCTTCTTTCAAAGGTGTTAGCGTTTTTAAAACCAGGATTTGAGGGGAAATGGCCTGACTGTCCTAGAGCATTCCATCCATTAAGAGGAACATGCCTTGTCGGTTGTTTCAAAGTCATTCACTCACACTCCTTTGGTTGAGCAGAAGGCTCTCGCTGTTCCTAGCTTATCGCTTGCTGCTGGTCACCTAAGAGTGGCCAGCACAGGCTTCCAATGGTTGATGCTGCCCCACCTGTGATCGTTAGAACCAACTCAGGCAGAGGCGCCGAGTGTCACAATGAAAAAGCCCTTTTGAATCATAAAGAAACTAGCTACCTCATGCACATCTGCGGATGTATTTTTGGTTTTACAGCTACAAGTGTATTTCTAGTTTATACTGAAAATGAAGATACATTTCTGAAATTCCAGTACTTCTTGTGGTTAAAACACAACTGATGTCTTAAGATAAGGTCCTTCTGTTATAGACCTGGCTGACCTTGAATTGGCAAGTCTTCCTGCTTAGCCCCGACTTTTAGGAGGCTGTATCATTTCTGTTTGTTTTGTTGTACATGTGGCTTAAAAAATGTTTTGACTAATACTAACATCATAAAAATTCATGTTAATGGGATGCCATATAACATTTTGATTTGTGTATACTATTCATACGTTTTGAATATAAAATGTAGGCATGTAGTTTGAGCTCATTGCAAAGGAGTTGCTTGTATGGCAGGTGGCAGTGATGATGTTGGTGGAGGTGGTGATGGTGTTGGCGATGCTAATGAATGTTTCCTTGTTAAACTTGTAGCTTTCTCGAGTAATGAGGTTTGTTTCTAACCTTTCTCTCACACATAGGTGGAAAGTATCGTTGACAAAAGGAAAAACAAGAAAGGGAAGACAGAATATCTGGTGCGGTGGAAAGGCTATGACAGTGAGGATGACACGTGGGAGCCTGAGCAGCACCTGGTGAACTGTGAGGAATACATCCATGACTTCAACCGGCGCCACAACGAGAGGCAAAAGGAAGGTAGCCTGGCTCGTGCCAGCAGAGCCTCCCCCAGCAACGCCCGGAAGCAGATTTCCAGGTCCACCCACAGCACTCTCTCCAAGACCAACTCCAAAGCACTTGTGGTAGGCAAAGATCATGAGTCCAAAAGCAGCCAGCTGTTGGCTGCCAGCCAGAAGTTCAGGAAAAACCCAGCCCCATCTCTTGCAAACCGCAAGAACATGGACCTCGCCAAGTCAGGGATCAAAATTCTCGTGCCTAAGAGCCCCGTTAAGGGCAGGACCTCGGTTGATGGCTTTCAGGGGGAGAGCCCCGAGAAGCTGGACCCTGTGGATCAGGGTGCCGAGGACACTGTAGCCCCAGAGGTGACTGCAGAGAAGCCCACTGGGGCTTTGCTGGGCCCTGGTGCGGAGCGAGCCAGGATGGGGAGCAGGCCCCGAATACATCCACTAGTGCCTCAGGTTTCTGGCCCCGTGACTGCTGCCATGGCCACAGGCTTAGCTGTTAATGGAAAAGGTGAGTGTCCACAGGAGTGTGAAAGGCTTTGTTCACATGCTGGGCAGTGATGCTAGAGGGATCCTCTAGAAGGGTCCTCAAAGCCTGGGGTGGGGGTGGGGTGGGTCCCAGGCCTTTGGGAGGTCTTGATGTTTTTCTTTCTTCAAAGCCCTTGTTACTCATCACAAATCAGCACTGGCTCTTCCTGCACCCATGGCTGTGCCACACTGCACCGCTCTGTACAGGCTCTCTCCCTAAACAGTCTGGTGGTATTTTTATAGCAGGTTTTATGACGCCATCTACATCTCTTACACACAGCTTGGTTAAGAACCTACCTGCGGTTTCTCACATGGCCAGCATGGATTAAAACACCATACCCTTTATTTTGCTTGCCCATGTGAATCAACAGAAATGCTTCCAGTGAAGGGTGTCTCTAGGAGTTTGGTCTGTTTCTCGATGTCACACCTGTCACATCTGTTGCATCTTGTTTGGGAGTAGAAGCTTGCTCAGCCGGGTGCTGTCTGTCACCATCTTCTTGCTTCTCAGTAGCCATGACCTGCCCATCTCCTAAGATGGCCTTCCAGGGGCCTTTCCCCTTTCCTCTTGCTCATCACACTTTAATGCTTGCCTGTTTTTCATACTTCTCTCATTCAGACCCCACTGGCCATGCTGGTCTTTCACAGTCTTGATCCTGTCTTCTTGCCACTGCTAGTTTTAGATTTTATTCTGTATAAGAGACTTCCAGTGAAACCCAGAGCCACATGCTAACCATACAGGGGCTGTATTGAGTCACACTCCCAGCAGCTAACTCTACAGTAGCTTTCCATAGCTCTCCTGCTACCTGCCTTCTGACATCTCCCATCCTTTTCATTCATATAATGGACAGAGTGGTATCCTCTGACCAAGCTAGTGAGCTCACCTCCTTAAGCAGCAGGAACACTTCTGGGTACCCTTGGGCCCCTGCCCCAACCTGTGCGGGCATCATGACAGCATACCCTGAGCTGTGGTTCTCGTCTGCCCCCTGAGCTTCACTTGGATCTCAGGCTCTACCTCCTGAACCCCTTCCCTTCCTGGCCCTCTTACAGTGTGTCCTCACAGCTCGAACCTCATAGATAGTCTATGGGCTTCTTGGGGAGCCACTTAGCCCCACAGGAAAGAATCACATTAGCATTGTTAGCAATCCTGCCGTGGTATGTGCAACAAGTTTTCCTCTTGGCCTTGACCCGTGTATGCTACCTCAGCTAGCTAGTAACTGAAACCTGATGTCTTGCCAGCATTTCCCAGATATACACTAGACACAAGGTCCTGCTGACATTCCATGGCCATGAGGGTCATAGACATTCAGAGGCAGAGAATACTATTAATCATCTGCTAGTGAGCTCTTGTTTCCCAAGTCCAGAGAAAATGAAAGTTTGTAGAAAGAGCCACAGACACAGAAGGAATCAAAACAAATGTCTCCATTCATTTCCTGTGTTCTCCCCATGGTGCCTCTACTAGTTGAGGGGCATCTGTTTCTGTATTGATGACTTTATGGACATAGACAAGCACTAGTACAGTGGCTGGCAAAGGACAGCCTATAAGGCAGATACCACTCACCACCTGGTTTTGTATGGCATGCAAGCTAAGAGTGAGCTTCACTTTTTCCTAATGACAAGAGGACTGTTCATGTGGAAATAGAATTGTGTGTCTGTGTAAAGTCTGGCTAGAACACAGTTGTGTTCATCTGTGTATGAACTACCCATGTGCTTGTGTCTGCTACAGGGACAGCTGAGTCCTGACAATGCCTGTGTGACTCTTAATTTTACTAGTCCCTGCAACAGGAAGTCACCATTTTTAGGCGTTTATAAACTACCAAGTAGACCGTAAAGGCTTCCAAAGGCCAGCGATCCTCGTTTATCATTCTCAGTAGTTTCTATGTGTTCTGTTCATGGGAGGGAACATATGACATTCAAACCTTGGACTCAGCAAAGGTGAGACTCCAAGTGTACTACTCTAAACCCAGGAGGCCAGCTTTGGTAGATTGCCATGTCAACACATGCTCCCTCATGCCCCAGCGTGAACTGTGCCCCTCTTAAGTTTCCACAGTCTGCAAAACCCACCCTCAGCCAAACCCTCAGATTCTTGTGTAAGAAGAGTACTGGCTCCAGTTTGGGGAATTTGATGGCTTCCCACTTTTACAAAGTTCCTACACTGCTGCAAAGGGTATACGGGCCTAAGAGCTTCAGCTTCTAGTCCTGCTGTGGAGCTCGGATGGTTGTGAAGTATCCCAGCCTGTCTTCTTCACAGTTCATGCTTGCCTTAATGCTTGTTAATCGACCCTGTGCTGGAATACTGATGAGAACAGTCTACACTGAGGGGGTGAATAGAAGCCACTTGAGGATATTTTTAGGATAATAGGAACTGATTCCTTCCAGCCTATGTCGAGTCTAGACTTGCAGATTTATAAGAGTGAGTACCACTGGCGAGTCCTTTCTGAGCAAGTAAGGACTGATACAAAAGCAGCAGAACAAGACTCAGGTAGACCAGTACTCCCTCCTGAGGCAGCGAGAGGTTTTTCTACTACACTATCATGGAAGGCAGTGGGGACAGAGGAGAGACTGTGGTCAGAGCCGTGCCTGCCATGGACTGCTTCTTGAGAAAAGCTTACGGTGGGCTCCTGTAGAACACATGCTCATGAAGGGTAAGGACTTGAAGAGGCCTTTCTGGCCTAGGAGAGGATAGGACAGGCCTTCTACACATTGTCTCTTCTCAGTGAAACACAAGACTGAAGCTCTGTTGGTCCACATGCATAGATTTTTTTTTTAAAGCAGTTGTTTGTTTTTGCTTTCCAGATTCATTTTAGAGCTGTGTAAGAAAACGGGTTTGTTTATCTAAAACTAATTGAAGCAGGTACTGGTAGAATCATTGGGAAATGAAGTATCTTTCTGTTCAAAACATTAATCATATGTTCAAGGGCTGTATTTACCACTGAAAACAGATTAGATTTAGTGTATCACCACCGAATCAGAATGAATGCATTGGGCCATTTTAATACACTGATATAATACTTTCATAGAATAACCATATAGATACAGATATTTGCCTTTTAGCTGTTTTGAGATAAAAAAACAAAGGCTTAGAAGGTGGATGTATAGCTTCTCTCATAAATGTAGCTAAGTTGTTTTCATAATCTTCCACCAGGAGGTCAAAGGTCATTTCTTAAATTGAATTAATTTTACAAAAGAAGCAATTGCTTTTAAAAGCTGTTATTACATAAAAGTTTTTTCTGGTCACAAATTCAAGTATGTAATTGTTCATTTCACAAGTAGGAAATATGAGACAATATTGTCAACAAACTTTACAAAAAAATTAAAACCAGAAGTAAACCCTACCATTGTTACCACACGGAGCTGAACTGCCATCCCAGGAAAGTGACTGGAAGGCCATTCTCTTGCCAAGGATGTGAACTTGTGGCCTGGATCTCTTTCCTCTTACTTTCAAGGAAGTGTGAGTTTTAGGTTAACAGCTGCTCTCTAGTCTCTTAGGCTCTGAAGCAGGGAAGACAAAGAGGACCAGCACTGAGAGGTAATCCCTGGAAATGTTTACTTGAGAAGAAGGGCCATTGAGCAGGGTATAGCAGCAGGTACCCATAATCCCAGCATCCAGGAGGCTGAGGCAGGAGGATTGCTGTGAATTTTAAGCTAGCCTAGGCTACACAGTAAGTTCAGAGGCATAGAGTACTACAGAATAAGGCCAGGAACAGTGAAATGGAAGGAGACACACGTAAGCGTGTGTGTAAACATTTGATTTGGGGGCAGCTGGAATGATGACTCATTGGCTAAGAGCTCTCACTGTTCCTCCAGAGGACCTTGCGGTTCCCAGCACCCACATCGGGTGGCTCACGCCTGTCTGGAATTCCGGTTCCACGAATTCAGACACTATATATATATGTATGTATGTATGTATGTGTGTGTGTGTGTGTGTGTGTGTGTGTGTGTGTATAAGATCTCAAGACCTGAGATTTTATCCTGTCACCCAGGTAAAAGCTAGGTGTGGTGCCACAGGCCTGAAATCTCAATGCTGAAATTAGTTGAGTGCCAGTCTTAGTGAAATGAAAGCTTGCCTCAAAAAGTCGGGTGGAGGGCTGGGGAGATGGTTCATTGGATTAGTAGGTAAAAATGTTTGCCCCACAAGTGTGAGGGCCTAAGTTTCAATCTCACGCAAAAGTCAGGCACGACAGTGTGAGTGGATGTTATCTGATGTAGGCCAGCTAACCTGGTACATCAGCAAAAAATAACAGAGACCCTGTGCCAGGCAATGTGGAAGGGCAACATCCAATACTGTCCTCTGAACCTCCATGCATGCTTGTGCCCCCCAATATACTGTGTGTCTGTCTGTCTGTCCATCCGGGATTGTCCTCTGACCTCCTTCCCCCACCCCCTCTCTCTCTCTCTCACACACACACACACACACACACGCACACACACACATATGCACATACACACAATATGTCTGAGCCCAGTGGACATTTGTCAGAGGAAACCGTTTGTTAGAGCCTCCCGTGTAACTTTATGTTCCCATGCTCCCTGTCACTTCCTGCTCAACACTGAGAAAGGTTATAAAAGTTAAAACCCAGTGAGCAACTACTTGAAAAGCTCCCTACCTTGTGACAGTTGATGCAGGGCTTGTGATGCTCAGTAACAGATGGAGGCCTTTCTTCCTTGTGATGCACTTACTGTACTTTCAATTCTAATAACAGCTCTACCCATTATAAAAAATTGGTTATCCCTAAGAAGTCTTCAAAGTATACAAGTGTAATCACTTTGTTTTAAAACTTATAAATATGCAGGTATTTGCCAGTCTGTGGGGTGTAACTAAGACCCTTCGGGGAAAGGGTTCTTGTGTGTCTCACTGGCAGAACATTTGCCTCACTTGAGCAAGCCACGCTGGGCCTGGCTTATAAATAACATGCATGTATGTGTGCATGCACAAAGCAGGTAATTCCATTTGTTACTTGGAGGTGTAAAAGCCTTCGGCTGTGAATGGAGGGCTGTTTCTTGAAAAGCACACTGTATTGTATCACTGTTTTATATAGTTTGGATTTCTTTAAAATTGACCAATAACATACACATGAACTTTTCTGAGTGCATATTCCTGTGCTCAATTTTTCTTTATAGTCTTATCTGAACAGTTATATTTAATATAGTCTCTTCCCAAAGAATTTGATGTAGTTTTATTGAAGTCTTAAATCTCCCTTTTGAAATCTCTTTTTTTTTTCTCCTATGTATGTTAGGCTAACTGAACTAGTTACATTTCCCTACACTCTTAGGCAATTTAATTGAGCCTGTGAGACAAGTGAGTCGAATGAAAGGTATATAGGCCATTTAACTATTTTTATGCAAGTGCCACAGAAATGAGGAAGTAGCTGACAGATGTAAGAACTTATGTGCTATTTTAACAAAGGACAGTAAATTGTGGAGAAGGGTACCACAAAGGGAAGATGTGGGTAGATAGACACACATAGAGCCAGACCTGTGAGGTAAGGTTTCTTTGAGCAGACTTGTCTGGGTTCCATCTTTCCAGTAACGAGGTGCTATTTGGTATGGAAAGGGCAAGCAAGGCACAGTAGGAAGACTCCCTCTGTGGCTTCACGTTTGAGAGCAGGAAAAAAATTCTGATCTCGCACAGCACAGACGGCTTGTCAGGCCTGACTGCCTGTCACCTTCTCCTGCACAGGGAAACAGGCTCCTCGGGAGTGTTTCCCCTTCCTGTCTTGTGAATGTATTATGATATCCTCAGGGTGGTGCTTTCCCAATGTGCGGAGGGCGTGCTTGTTCGTGGTTCTTGCAACCCACTCGTGGGCTGGCTCTTTATTGGGAAAACCAATGAGCCAATCTCAGTGCCCTTGTTGCCAGTCTAGAAACTGCCCAGATGTGAGCTTTAAAATGTTTTATGTTCTTATATTTGTGTGTGTGTGGTGTGGGGGGGGGGGGGGTATTGCCTGCATTTATGTGTGTTCTCTGTGTGTGCTTGGTGTCCTTCGAGCCCAGAGAGGGCAGTGCATCCTCCAGAACGGGAATTTACAGGTAGTTGTGGGCTGCCATGTGAGTGCTCGGAGCCAAACCTGGGTTCTCTGGAAGAACAGCCAAATGTTCTTAACTGCTGAGTCGCAGAACTGTTTACTCTAAACATTATTGCCATGTGTCTTAAAGGACTTTCCTTGTTTCTACTCCAAGTATTTCTTCAGAAGTCTTAAACTATAAATTGACTGTCTTAGTAATGGAAGTTGCTAGGCCAGTGTAAGAGATGCCTGTACACCCTTTACCTAGACTGCCCCGTTCATATCTTGCCTTGGTTTATTCTCCTGCCTTTTCTTAGGGCCATAGTTCGATATAATTACGTACACGTGTGCAGGCACATTCTTCTGCCGTCTGTGAGTTGGCAGATTGCTGCTATAAGCAGTGGAGCAGTAATTAATTGAGGAATTTGATAGGTGTTGCCAAAATGCTGTCTGAAAAGGCTGTCGAGATTGTGACTGCTCATTTACCTGTTCTTACGGAACATTTTCATCCCCTTCACAGAATCTGCCAGGGGATGCAAAAAAAAAAGGCATTTCACCACTTGAGTCTTAAGACTGGGTATTTTTCTGTTCTTCGCTTTCTATTCCTCACCTGTTTTCCTATTGGAGGTTAACAGTCTGAGACGTGATCTCAGGCACATGCGTGCCTTCCTCAGAAGCCGTGCTAGCTCCTCTGTGTGCTTGAGCCGTAGCGCTGTGTGGAGGGCATGCTTGTTCATGGTTCTTGAACCATGTTCATGGGCTGGCTCTTCTGAGACAGGGTATGGGACAGAAAGCCTTGAGATTCATTTGCAGCTGGTTCCTTCCCAGTTAACTTTGTGTATAGTAATTTTTTTGATGCTTTTTTTTACTCTTAGATGATGAGAGCTAAACACCTGTGCTCAATTCCATTTGAATCTGTTGTCTTCCCATTTTCGTCGGCCATCTTCAGCATCTGCTGTCGTGTTGCAATAATCCTCTGGCATCCGCGTCTAGGTTGACTGTATGCCCAGTCGTCCAGCATGCTGCTAGGATGCTACTGTCCTGCTTAAATTCCTCCAGCATTGTGCATCCTAGCTCAGGTTAACGCAGGCTATCTTCTTGTTACAAGTGAGACCAGGTGTGAAATAGAAGGTGACTTGACTGATTTCTCTCTGCTCTGTCAAGTCAGTGACAGGCAAGTTTTCCTAAGCATAATTCATGCTACCGGTAGGTATGGCTTTTTTCCCCCTTGCCCATCTCAAATAAATGTAAATATTCAAAACAAGCCAATGGAAATGACATGTGTTGGCCATGTAATTAGATTGGGCACAGCTGGACACAGGGCTGGAAGAGCTACCAGGCCTCAGCTGGCCTTTCTTCCTCAAGGCGTATTTGCCTCATTCAGACAACCCAGGGTACAGTGGGTTGGCACTCTGACCTCGAAGTAGGCCAGCCAAGAAAGCTTCTCCCAGAACTCCAAGGGGACAACTAGCTTCACGGAAGTGGTCTGACCTAGCAGGTGGTTTCTAAAGGAGTCCTCCGGAGCTGGAAACAGGGCAGACCTGAACCACAGCAGTGAGTAGTCTTGACACAACTAAAATCACCAAGTCCATTTAAATATAGTCTTTTTCAGGAGGCGAGATTATCATGAGGTTAGAAATTAATCATTTGAGTAATACTTCAGTGTTTGACCTGCTAGCCCTCCCAATATAGCTGTGCCCTGGACTGTGCTCCCAGTAGGCCACACCCTGTCCATCCATTTGCTGTATTAGGATCCATAGTGACTGTTTTTATCGGTAGAGGGTATACTCTGCCTTTACTTCCTATATGGCACCTTGTATACACCAGCCTCAACCATACATAAAGACTTTAAATACAGCGTCAGGGATCCCTGGAAGGAAGATGCTAGAGACTGAAATCCCCAAGGTTGTTTAGCTGTGGATAGCATCATCTTAAAGTGTCTCCATACCTGGGTTGAGGGACTGAATGAGAGCCTGTTTCCTACGGAATCTGAAAAATCACAAGGGCTGACCTATGGGGAGTCCCAGTTGTCACAAATGATAACATGGCAGAGGGTCCCTGCAATTGGAGTCAGAGGAGGGTCTTTTTATGCCAGTCAGGGGAAAAGTGGGTTTGCTCATGCTGGTGTGTGCCTGGTTAATATTGATATCAAAGATAACAAGCGCCTTCCTCATACACTTGGAATCAAAGTCTGTTCGTGAAGCCACACACACGGCTCTTGAGGGTTTGTTTCTGATGTGCTGGGGACTATGTAGAGCCGACCAGAGTTAGAGAGCCACGAGCCCAGTTAGGGCCCAAGATGGCTGTAGTCAGGTTAAGCTGGATCTTTGCATCTCTGCAGGCAAGACTCAGAGAAAGATCCAGAAAGATGCATAAGTTCTTGGCACTTAACAATGGTAGGGCTGGGGAGTCCGCGTGGTAAACCTCCTGACGGTTTGAGAGTCTCCTTCGTCCTTAGTCCAGTTGTTTACACCTAGTGTACTGTGTGGCAGATGTTTCTGTGTGCATGCATAAGTGGTTAGAGGCATTTTATCCCCCTCTTCCATCATTACTGCCTGTCTTCTGGGAAGAAGCGTAGGGAATGATTTGACAGGTGTCTGTGGTGAGAGATCTCGAGGCAGGATGAAGTGCGTGCTCACAGACAACGCGTACATCAGCGCCGATGTATCATGTCATCCTCTGTGAGCACACCGAGGCGGCAGCGTGCTGGGTCTTCTGTATTCACCCCAGAGCTTACTTAGCCTCCAGAACGAGCTCCAGCCCCCCACCTCGGGTGTGTCTGGTGTTTCCTCCTTGGTGCCCCTGGATGCTTGCTTTCATGTTCTCTTCCTGAGCTGGCTTCTGTGTTTTTCTCATCTGCCTCCCAACCAAAGCCACGGCCACTGTGTTCAGAACCAGTGTTTCTAAACCTGCTAAGCTTGCATCTGCTGGCTTGGTACTCGCTCTCCTGAGCATTCTCACGCTTTCTGTCCTCCTCCAAACCTCTCCCTGCTCCTCTCATGTCCCTCTGGGATGGAGTCCTCCTCCCACAGTGCTCCAGGGATACCACGTCCTGACCAAAGCCTGAGTTGTGGTACCTGTCCCCTCCTCATGACTTTTGACTTGAGCTAGCTCTTGGTCTACTATTCCAGTATTTTTCAGAATTGTAGGCTCTGCAGTGTGCTGCACTCATTATAGCAAAATCTGCCATCACTCTACTATTGGTGACTGGCTGCCCTTTTACTGAGGAGGAAGCCAGGCCTTATCTCTGGTAAGATGCCAGTACCACCGCCCAAAGTCATAGTCTGTTTCTGACTCCTTCCAGAGCTCTGATGTCTATCCTAAAGGTAATACTGTCTTTGTGTTTTTGTTTTGTTTTGTTTTGTTTTTTAAATGAAAACCAGGTTTTAAGATGAATGTCCCTAAACTAGCCCCTGCCATTGCCCCCATTAGCAAACTTCTTGTTCCCTCGGCCCCTTCCCTTCTCTACCTTGAACCCTCCTCTCCACTTCTAGAAACAACCACCATGGCTGGCTTTTTTTCCTTTCGGTCTGACTGCTCTGCAGATGATCAGCACCTCGATGTTGAATCTGCAGTTAGGTCCCATCAGAGCCTGTGTCTCCAGCCAGGCTCTGTGCTTCACTACATTGTTGCTTTGAGTTTTTAACTACATTACCAAACACAGTGTTAGCTTTGTAATATATATATATATATATATATATACATACACACACACACATATATAATCACTAAGCTCACAGTTCAGTAGTCACATGGTTTCATACAATGCAAAGAACTCTTCCTGACACAAAGAGAATCCCTCCTCCCGTACATAGTAAGGACCATTGTCCATCTCACACACACACACACACACACACACAACCCCTAGAGGCACCTGCCCCCAAAACATGCCACATGTATGGATAACCATAGAGACCAGAAGGAGACATTAGATGTCCTGGGGAGAAGGTGTTGTAAGCCCCTCCTTATGGCCTCCATTAAAGAGCAGCCTAGTTGCCCTCCTTGCCCAGCATGTTCAGATCCTGACTGATAAGCAGACCTGGTAGCACGGCGTTGAAATGATGATTGTATATTACTGACTCACTGAACCTGACAAGTGATAGATTACTGCCACATAAGCCAGCACGTGCTCTTAGCCACCCCTAAACTAGTAGGAGTATTCAACCCACAAAGCAGAGCTTGCTGATCCCGCCCGTCAGGGTCAGGCTTAAACAGTCAGATAGATGGTTTTCTTGTGGAGCCCAGCTCTGTTGTCTTGACACACACCTGGACTGTGACACTTCCAATTTTAGAAAACATTTCTGTCACCAAAGAGGCCATACTTCTTCTGGAGTGGCATGGTTAATACTTTAGAGGGTTGACCTGTATGTTTAGAACTGATATGTGAGAAACAAATTGCTATGTTGGTCTTTGGTAATAAAAGTTTACTTTTTAGTATATGCCAGGTAAGCCTGTTCGGAGTGAGTCAGAACCCGTACTGGGTGAATGAAATCATCTGGGTTAGCGTCAGAGGATCCCTGTAGGAACGGCGCACTTCCCCAGAACCGCTGCTCATGCCGAAGGCACCCTGTGCTTAGATTTTACTCTATGTGCTGTGGTTGTGCTCTATGTAGCTTGATTGCGCTGTAAAGGCTGGGTTTTCTGGAAGCTTAGTCTTCAGAGTGGTGATGTAGAAGGCGATTAGGTATGGGGGCGACCCTTGAAAGATAAGCATAGTAATTGTGGTATGCCAGCAAGACTGTGTGTGTGTGTGTGTGTGTGTGTGTGTGTGTCTGTCGGTCTGTCTGTCCCTCTCCTTCTGTTCTTGCCATGAGATCCTCACCAGGGCACCAGGTACTTGATGACCCAAGTGAACATCTTTACGTAGTGACCTGTCTATTCTCAGGCATTTCATTATAGTAACGGAACTTGGACTATTAGTCTTTTGTTTTAAGTTTATATGTCTGTGAGGTTGCCTGAGGAAGTCAAAAAAAACGATGTTGGATGCCCTGGAGCTGGTGGTTTGTTGGGTGCTCTAGACGGAACTCACATCCTCTAGAAGAAGAGCAGTAAGTGGTCTTCACCACTAAGCCATCTCTGCGGCCTCTAGAGTCCGTTTTTATAGTCCATTTTCATCATTCGTTCCAGTACAATGGAAACTCCTTTGCTGCTATAGTGACTGAGCCTTGAAAGAAAATGACTTAATCTTAGTAAAATCTAAAAATTACATAGTAAGATGGCATGGTTTATGAGGCGGGTGCCTACGGTTCTAATTAATTATTGTATTAGTAATGTGGGTGTGTTTTGTCTGGCAAGGAGCGTGCCCGTCCCAAGGAAGGGTGCTGTGACTTTTATTGGATATAACACACATTATTGCCTGAAACTCATAATGAACTAGATAGAGATTATTCTTCATCTTGCTGGTGCCTGAGTGATGCATCCCTTGATAACACTGTAACTGTAGTGTTTTCTTCTCTGGAAAGCATTTCCATCAAAGCGTGGTAGTTGCTTCCGTAGCTGGTGTTGCCTCTAAAAAGTTAAATGCCATTTTGGTTTTGTAGCAAATGCTATGAAAATATAATGGTGAGCATCCTCTGCATGATAAGGAAGATCAAGCTGCTTAATTACCTGTGCTCCACAGGCATGGCTGCTGCTGCGTGTCTAGCTTGTGGCTGTGCAGTGTGAAGGCTACAGAGCACAGCATTGCACATTAAGATCTGAGCCACTGTTTTGTGAACTTAAAGGTGAAGTTAGAAAACAGTTCTCTCCTTTTCCGTGTCTGAAACTAGACTTTAAGGGAGAAAAAAAAAAAGGCTTACTTGGGACAAAAGGACAAAAGTTTCAGGAAGCTGAAGTTGCCTTAGCCTTAGGAAAAGTGAAGAAGAGGAACTTAAAATAGCCCTGAGTTGTGTTGTGGTTTGGTTATATCTCTCAGAAGACATTGTCTATGCCAAATATTGATGATATTCCCACTGAGTAGTCTAAACATTTTGCATAATGTAATTTTTCAGAAGATAATTCTAGCCATTCCTGAGTTTTCACAAGGGAGTCTCACATGCACTTAGTAAGCAGTTACACACTGGATTTTCCTTCTTGTGCAGCCTCTAGGCTGCCATGACAGCCTAGGGTGGCCCTTTCACTGGGGGGGTCACATATCAGCTATCCTGCATGTCAGATATTTACATTACAATTCCTAAAGGTACTGAATTACAGTTATAGAGTAGCAATAAATAATGTTGTGATTGAGGGTCACCACAACATAAGAAACTGTATTAAAGGGTTGCAGTATCAAGAAGGTTGAAAACCAATGACCTGGGCCAGCAGTTGGCATTTTGGTATTGCCTTTTTTCAAGTGGTGTTTCATCTGGCCACTAGAAGGCTCTGCTGTAGATATGAACCATGAAGCACCGTCTGGCCTTAGGCTTCCAGATTTTGGAAGCACTGGGATTCCACACTGTGAACTGTGAAACCTGGGGACTTCCTTCATCTGATATTGGCAGGTTTCTATCTTCTGCCTCTGTGCAAGTATCTCCTTTTTCCTCCTTCCTTTTTAAACCTCATTAACTCCTTAAGCTCCTGGCCTCAGCATGGCTGGCCCTTCTGGAAGCCACCTCTGGTCTCCCAGCCTCTCTATCATCTACGATCTAAACTACAGTACATCTTCACAGCATCTCTTTGTCTAAGCTACACGACACCGCAAACCTTCTATGACAATTCTGCCCTGGGTAGGGTCAGCATTTAGACAGTGATAGCCGATGGCTACCTGCACAGGGACACACTATGGTTTTAACTTTCTTTACATCCTCTTCTAGCCAGATTAAGATCTTTGAGCAGATTTCATGGTCCAATTTCTGTGTTGCTGTCCAGAAGCTAATTTGGAAGGGAGGGAGGGAGGGGCTGCATGGGTCACATGCAGTGACCCTGCAGTGACCACTTTAAATGTAGACTGGTATAGAGCCCTGTGTGGAAAGATAACTTGATTAGAGAGTGTGATTGGGTGGTGTTCAGAAAATATTTCCAAAGCCATGTTATTGTGTTTGTGGGGAGGGGCTGCGTGGAGCTCTTCTGATTTTAGGGCTATTGGCAGCTTACTCCCTGGAGGAAAGAAAGGATTGTTGGCAGGATACTGCCTGTTCCTACTGTTGGGGTACAAGAATTGTCTCACAAACCACACAAGCACTGATCTCAGCTAGACAGGGAGAGTTTATTTCACCAGTCAGAATTTAGGAGTAGGGAAAGTTCCTTAAGAACGTGTTTTTGTTGTACAATTATCCTGATTTTATTGGTTGGGGTATTCTGCTGTGGCAGGGGACTTGCCTTGTCTAATATTCATGTTCTAACTTGTCTACCAGAATGGGACTTTACTAACATTCATGTTTTAACTTGCCAACCAGGATGTCAGTTCCCAGGGAGGCCTGGGAACTTAAACTTTATTTGACCCCCTACTCAAAATGGAAGTCTTATTCCAAATAATTTCTTAATTGGAGCAAATGTCTCTCTTATGTTGAGGTTCATCCCAGGGGCAGCTTATACACAGGTACAGGAAGTGCTGTTGGGTGGTTGGTTCTGGTCCAAGCTTATTGTGGGTAACTATACAAAGTTGTTCTGACTTCTACCATGATTGATTTCCAAAGGCACAGAACATAGCAGGATATGTAATCAGCCTTAGCATGAAAAAGTTTCCTAGTAACAGCAGAAACATGAGAAAGTTTCCTTATAATAGCAGGCTGGCCAGGTAACAGTTACCTAGGCCTTAACATTTATCTAGGACTTAATATTTTACCGAGGTCCCAACACCTACTACATTCTCTATAGCGAAGGAGGGCACTCATGTGTCTGCCTCTTTCCAGGTAAAGAGGGAGAAAGGCAGACACATGGAAGGAACAGCCTTGGGGAAAGGACAGAAAAGTTTAGGTCTTCCCTAAGGTAGCATCTGGAGCCTTCACCCTACCAGTCGGCCCCTAGAAAATCATTGGAGCTGTTTACCTAAGAGAGGGAGAGGCTCACAGTTATCATGGAACAAGTAAGGTTGGGTAGCCAGAGCCTAGGACTTCATATGGTCACCCTAATGGAGCAAACCTTAAAGGGTAGGGGCTGACATGCAAGAAGCACAAGGAAAGGGACCACAGCAGACTGCCGCTGATAGACAGGCCAAGCAAAGCTCTGAGATGGTGTCAGTACTGACAGCATACCACAGCAGTGGAGGTGTGCTTCCAAGGTAGAAAACTCGCTTAGCCTGTGTTCTGCCCCCAGCGTGCATATCTAACACACACACACACACACACACACACACACACACACACACACATATATATTACATATAAATATAACTCCAGTTTTACAAGTGCAAAGTTAGTTTTATGATTCTCTTAAAGTCCTGAGTTAGTTTAAAGAGTACTATTATTATAGAAATGAAACACTCTTTCCAGGGATTTAGTGTAACCTAAAGTGGGGCGTTCTCCCACGGGAGAAGCTGAGAGAGAGTCTTTGGAACATGTTTGCCTGTTGCTAGACATGCTTTTGGTCTTAAAGTTGTTGGCCTGAAAGTAACTTTAAAGGTGAACTAAGCAGAGTTCTCAAATGTTCAATTTAAGTGCTTTCAATGAAAATACCTTCTGTGAACATTTTTATCTTAATTTAGCTTTTTAAAATCTCATAGTCAAAGATAGAAATGCCTCGGAATTGTTAATTTTTTTTAAAACAAACAAGCTTAATCAAAGGGCTAATGTCACCCCTGTTTGGATGTCTGTGTGAAGGAGCCTCCCTTAAATCAATCCCTGGGCACCAGACATGGATTTTCTCAGAGCTGGATCTGCATCTTTAGAGATGAGGTACTGCTACTGTGAAGAGATGCAAGTGCTGATTTGGTCTGTCTGATATCTCTGTGTATACAAAGAGTACTTTGAAATGGTACTGCACATGAGAAGATTGTTGGAAGGGACACGTACAGTGTGGGAGCTCTGAGGGCAGATGTAACATGGAGAAATGATGACAACTTTACAGACAGTTGGGAGTTGGAGGTTGTGGCCATCGTTGTGATATCACAGAAGTGTTCTGTTCCCAGCAGGCAGCGGGGCAGCGTGGGAATCCACACACAGCAGAACACATTGAGCTAGGAAAATTCCCCATGCAGCCCTGCCCTGTGCATCATTAGGGTTTGTTGTTATTTTTGTTATTGTTTTAAGTTTGTAGAAGAAAAAAAGCAGATTCAACATTGACATTAATGGTATCAGAGTCTGGATTACATATTTTTCACTATGGACTTTTTTTTTTTAATCTAATGACTGTTTTCCTCTGCTTTCTGTCATACTCATTTTAAAGTATCAGATGCAGCAACAGGAGTCCTGGGGTGAGACAGTGATTGTTGTTTAGATGGATGAAAAGTAGAATAGTTTAAAAGGATTCCACTGTTGATTGAAAATGGACCCTATACCCAGGCCCAAGACATGTGTGCAAAGTACACACCCAGCATCATGTCACTGTACATAAAAGTGAGTGAGTTACCTACTAAACTGCAGATGGTTCACCCGAGAACAATAGTAACACAGGCAAGCATCACTAACTGGTATGTCCTGAGAAGTACATAGGCAACTTAGCATTGTGTGAACACCCCAGGGCTTACTCATACAAACCTTGATGCCATAGTTCCTCACTATGTTTCTTGACGGCGTCCAGAGATTCCGTTAAAACAGGGATGCTATTGTTGCAAGCAATAACAGAAAAGCCATTGAAAGTGTATATCGAGCCTTGTGAAGTGGTGCCTCCCTGCAGTCTCTGCTCTTGGAAGCTGAGGTAGGGTGATTGAGGTTCTCAGCCAGCAGGCCTACCTGCTCAAACCCTGTTTTTCGAGAATATAGTATGGTTTTGGTCTTAAATGCCCTCCAGGGTGGGAAAGATAAATAACTCTTAGAGGTTGCTACATCCCATCACTTTGTTGAGAACATACTTCTCAGATGCAATGGAGACCTTTATCTTTTCGGGTATTTTGGTACAAGTTTGGCCTTGAGAAATGCTTTGGCACTCCTCACTAAATCATCATTATATTCTATTTTTTTGTCACATTGTCACAGTCTGACCAAGAAATGGTTCATTGTTTTTCCCTTTGGAAGGGAGACAATTCAGAATTCTTTTCTTGGTTTTCCAGCCCTCCTATGACACTGACTTGAGAAGCCTTTCTGCCTTTTTCACTTGCTCCAAGCCCAGAGCCGACCGGGGCATCATCCACACCGAGTTCTCTGCCAGCTTCCCGTCCGTGTAGTAGTAATCAGATAGGCCCTGGTGATTGGCTCTCTTCCCCTGACCCACATTGGGCTGCTGGCTCATCAGCCGTCCCTGGCTTGTGTTGTAAGTCATCTCTGCTGCTTTATGACCCATTCTGAACTCAAGTAGGAAAATTTCTCTAATTTGTTTTTTGTCTAATATCTCTGTCATGTAAAATAAACAAGTAATAAGTCATTAGCAAAAAACATAAGCAGGAAGACACATCAAATGAAGTATAGCATAGCCAAGTTCATCAGGAATGTCATCCAATCACATGGCAAATTTCAACAGCATGAAAATCACAATTACTTTTGCACTAATTAAATATTAGTATAATGGTGTGGTTTTAGTTGCTGGTCACAAAGATTGCTGCTTTTTTAGTGTATATTAAGCCAGTCTTTCAATCCCTACGACGGAGTTGTTGGAGGTAGGTATATAATCACTTTTACCTGCTGCTGCATTCAGTTTGCTATGGTCTGTGGATGATTTTGGATTTGTGTTTATAATGAGTGATATTTGTAATGGACTGTGGTTTCTTCTAGTGCCTTTGTTTTGGTATCAAAGCAATGTTGGCCCCCTGGGATGAATATAGAAGCGTTTCTTTTTCTATTTCTCCTAAGAGTATTTGAACAGCCAGTGTTGTCTTTAATGCTTGGGAATCTGTGCAGTCCTGGCTTTTTGTGGGAATTCTTTTTTCTTTTTTTTTTTTTTTTTTTTTTTTTTTGATGACTAAAGTAATCCCATGTCATTTGTTATTTGCATTTGTTTGTTCTACACTGTGTTGGTTTGTATCTTCTTAGAAGTGTCCCATTGTGTCATGTTACCTTATGCTGAAGAGCTGTTCCAGAATTCTCACAATGGCCCTTTTATTCTGTGAGGTTGCTGGTGGTATACCTCATGTACTCCTGATTGTAATATTTATAAATGCTCTTTTTCTCTTGGCAACATCTAGATAAAACCTTGTCAATTTTGTTGAGCTTTTGAAAGAACTAACTATGGTTTTATGTCATCTTCTTGCATGTTTAGGCTAGTAGCTATAAAATGTTTTCAGGTGGACTAGTGTGGTTGCACACACCTGAGCCCAGCACTGGGGAGGGCCAGCCAGGGCTGCAGAGTGAGACCCTGTCTCAAAAGAAGGAAAAAAGAAAAGTTTCCAAATTTTCTTTTGCTAGCAGATTTTCGATTTCGTTCAGTGTGTTCAGAATTCCTTTTGAAGTTTTGTCTGACTCGATGGCTATCCTCATCCTGGGCCCTGCAGTGTTGGGCGTGCCCCAGGAGGAGTGTCCTGTTACATGAGCTGGGTTGTTCTGCAGTGCTCCACTAAGTCTGTTTGGCCCTCATTAGACTTCTGATTCATTCTGTTCCTTCTGTCTGGTGTGTCCGTTTTGAAATCTTAAGTTACTGGTGCTGGGTTATCTGTTCTCTCATTATCTGGTTTGGCTCCGTTTGGGGCTCTGTTGTTTCTTGGACATGTTACTTTGTTGTCACATCTTTGTGTATGGAGGCTGTCATCCTTTCCTCCCCTTCCCACCCAAGTTTGTTTAAGTTGTGGGAATGAAATTCAAAGTGGCTGAGCTATACCCCCTTGTGCCACTCGGCTCCCGCTTGTAACAATGTTTCCTGTACTTCCCCGTTTGCCTGCATTTGCTTGTCTAGTCTAGTGTGGCTCACCAGCTTTCTCCCAGGATACCTCCCTGCCGTGGAATTACAAGCAGGCTGCCACATTCTCCTGGGTTTTAAGTTGGTCCACCGATTTGCACTACTGTCCTAGTACTACAACAAGCATTTTCCCTGCTGAGCCTCCTCCCAGCCTCCTGTTTTGTTCTGCCTGACACTGGTTTAGTGATTCCAACTCCAGTTTGGTTATTGCTTTGTCTTTCTTCTGTTCTCAGTGTGTACTGGTATAATGCTTTTTCATCCCTTTTGTTAATCGCTTTGCCATTTAAATGAAGTATCTACTCTTTCATTCCATTGAGGCAGTGTTCCTCTTTTTTTTTTTTTTTTTACCTAAACATAGAAACATTTATAAAGATGTTCATAATAAGTTAAGACTAATTTATAGATTAAGAATAGTTTTATAAATGTAATAATAGCCTAGCTGTTCAGTGTATAAAAGTCTGCTAATGTACAAGGGCATAAGTATCCCCTAGCCTTTGTATCAGTCACTGCTACCAGCTTTTAGTCTTGCCACTTCCATTCATGTTTAAGTACCCTGGAGAAGTGGACTCCCTCCTCCTCTTCCTCCTCACCATCTTCCTTTTCCTCCTCTCCTCCTCCTCTTCCCCTCTTCTATACTATTTTTTATTGTGCCTTTTCAGTATATTTGGACACATTTATTTGTGGTGTTAAGGAACAGCTCAGGGATGTACACTTATAGACGCATATTCACTGCCCTGTCACAGCGGCCTGTAGCATTCACAGTTCAGCTGTTAAAGTGTGGCCTAGAAAGAATAGGCTTTTCCATGCACCTTCAGCATGTGGAGACTGCCTGAGTGTGTGGGAAGTTGTTGTATATCTTAACACTCCGCCCCCATTCTTCTATTACTTTCTCTTGTGTTAAATACATTCTAGTGTTATCGCTTTTCTGCTTTATGCACTGTATAGTTTAAGCCATTTTTATTGACTCGCCTGGAAGTTTTAGTTAAGTGCTAACTGATAAAACTCTAGTTTGAGTTAACACCAATTTAAGTTCAATAGTATTTTTAAAAATAGCTTTGTTTCTATATAACTGCATTCTGTCCTCTCTCCTTCTATAACTACTGTCATACAAATTGTATCCCTGGCCCAGATGTATAATTATGGCTTTGTATTAGATGTCTTTTAAATCAGATCTAAGAAGAACTGCAAACCAAAATACACTTGTCCTGCTTTTTGCAGTTCCCTAAGTGGTCCTCCTCTATCAGTGGCCTTCATTGTTTCATGAGGACTTGAGTAGCTGTCTAGTGTCCTTATCTCAACCCCAATGCTCCTTCAGTTTCCATTGCAGAGCATTTCCGTCCACCGTGAATAACCTTATTTGTATTTTTCCTGGAAATGATTAAATATTGTTGAGTGATGATTATGCTCCGTGTGGAGCTCTGGTTCACAGTCCTTGCTCCTCGTCAGGCTTCCTGTACTTCAGCCTTAGTACCCATCATGCACTTCGGGTTTCTAGTGAGAAGCGAGCTGCTGCGGAGGGCCCTTGAACCTGTGAATAACTTTTGTCTTTTTCACTGCTAAGAAAGTTCTATCTTTGACTTTTACGAACTTGGCATGCCTCAAGACTCTCTTTGGGTTTATTTTGCTTGGAGTTCTAAGCTCCTTGGTATATAGATTAATTTTTTTTCATATACTTTTAGAAGTTTGGATGCATTTTCTCTCCAGATGTTACATCTATGTCTTTTTCCCCTTTTCTGGGATTCCTGATGCCTGTGTGGGTGTGTTTGGTGGGATCTCTCCAGCCCTTTCTGGATCTCATTGTTTTTCTTCTCTCTCTTTTTTGGTTTTGATAGTGTTTTAATTGAGTATACTAAAGGAATTCAAAGGCCATCACTGTTTCCAGTGATGTCAGCCATTTGGACTTTGTATTTCTATACCAGCTGGTGGAAGGTGTGCCTAGGATTTGCTTTTAATTTCTTTTTTTGTTGTTGCTTTTGTTTTGTTTTTGTTTTTTGTTTTAGACAGGGTTTCTCTGTTCCTCTGGCTGTCCTGGAACTCACTCTGTAGACCAGGCTGGCCTCGAACTCAGAAATCCGCCTGCCTCTGCCTCCCACTTGCTGGGATTAAAGACGTGTACCACCACTGCACGGCTGCTTTTAATTTCTAAGTTGTTGGTCTGCCGTTGTTCATATTTGCTTATCTTTGTAATTCAGTCCACTTCTACTCACCCCCTCCTTTATCTGTCTTCTCAGCTCTCAGCAAGTTACCTATTTCAGTCTTTTTGGTTTTTCGAGACAGGGTTTCTCTGTATAGCCCTGGCTGTCCTGGAACTCACTCTATAGACCAGACTGACCTTGAACTCAGAAATCCACCTGCCTCTCTCTGCGTCTGCCTCCCAAGTGCTGGGATTAAAAGCTTGTGCCACCACTGCTCAGCCATATTTCTTAAAGATATTTCTGCATGGAGTTTCTTAATTTCATCGTTATCAGCATTTTTTGTGTTTTCATTTTATTTATTTTATTTAGACTTAATTCTCTGTTTCTGATTGTCTTGGTTACTGTTCTATGGCAGTATAGAGACACCATAATCAAGGCAACTCTTATAAAATGTTTAATTGGGGCTGACTTACAGTTTCAGAGGTTCAGTCCATTATCAACACGGCAGGGAGAATGGCAGCATGCAGGCAGACATGATGCTGGAGAGTGAGCTGAGAGTTCTACAGCTAATCCCCAGGCAGCAGTGTAAAAGACACTGAGCCTGGCGTGGGCCCTTGAAACCTCAGAGTCCACTCCCAGTGACAGGCTTCCACCAACAAGGCCACACCTCCAGTCCTTCTCAAAAAGTACCACTCCCTAGTGACTGAGCCTGTGGGCGCCTATTCTTATTGGAACAACCATACTGACTTACTGTGATGGCAGCTTTTATTTCTGAGTTCTGGCAGCTTTTAGTTTTTAGTTTGAGGTTGGATGTCATAGCCCAGGCTGACCTTCGATCACTGCTTCCATCTTCTAAGTCCTAGGATTACAAGTATGGCAGCCCTTTGAAAATATGCATTTAATGCTGCGAACTTCACCTGTGGCAGGGCTTTGGTTGAGTCCTCCATGTTTTAATCTGTGGTGGTGGTGGTGGTGTTGTTACTATTACTACTGTTATCATTATTACACCATATTTGTGTTTCAGTTTAAAATGCCTTTCCATCTTCTGAACTGTTATTTCTGTGGAGAAAATTGATACTCAGACTCTGTAGTATGTGTCTTCTATTTTGGCCTAGTCTAGTCTAGACTTAATTTTTTATTTATTTATTTATTTATTTATTTTACAAATTCGAAATGATTGTCTAAGAGCATGATTTTAAATTCTGCTTCAAGTTCCTTAAGTCCCTTTCTATTCTCTATTCTGGTTTTGTTTTGTTTTGTTTTCAAGGTTGGAAAGCAGGAAAGCGTTGGTCTTATCGTAATCCTGGTTACTGAGTCTTTCCTAGGCTTGTGGAGTTGTTTACTGATGAGCCTGTGGAAGCCTCCTTAACCCATGACCCATGAATTTCTTGTTTGTTTTGTTTTGTTTTTATTGCGCTTTCTATGCTCAATACACTAATATATGGCGGCGGCTTCTGGCACTGTCACCCTTACTTCTCTCCTCCCCCCTCCTGCCTGTTAGCTGTCCCACCTACGTGCATTTCCCTGGTCCATATTCATGCCTTTTGTTTTCTGACCTACTGCCCAGTGTCTGACATAGACTGCAATGCCAATGTGATACCCATAAAACAGCACTTTACCACCCTTCTGCCTTCCAGCTCTTATTCTTTCCACCCTTGCTCCATGTTGTTCCCTGAGCCTTAGAGGGGTGGCATGAGTGTCCTGTGTGGGCTGAGCATTCGACCATCACTTGGTCTCGGTATGGCATCAGTGACTTGAACAGCCACGAGTCCGCTCTTTACTGCATTTCATTGCAAACTTTCTCTGTTTTGAACTGAAAGTAGCATCTGTCTGTGGACTCGGTTTAGCTAGACGACAGTAGTTTAGCTGACACCCCACACCCCACTCCCGGTGTCAGAACTCCTCAGCTCTGGGTTTTTAACCAGGTTTGCAGTAGTAGGTGTAGGTTTTTTTTCTTGTATACTAAGCTGCAGAACCAGGAGCACTCAGTCAACCCCCATACGAGTT
Organism: Mus musculus; assembly: GCF_000001635.26. Taxonomy (NCBI): domain Eukaryota; kingdom Metazoa; phylum Chordata; class Mammalia; order Rodentia; family Muridae; genus Mus; species Mus musculus. The sequence continues at coordinate 35,838,635 of NC_000079.6, forward strand.
ATGCCAGTATTGTACCAGCCAATGTGTGCCTCCTGTCTGTTGGGTTATGAAGTTTGTGGTAATCTCGGCTGAATAAGATGGTACAATTTTCTGATGCCTTCATTTCTGCCTTAGCATTTGGTCCCTTTTACATTTATTGTAGCTGGAATTCTGTCTGCTCTTGTTAGTGTCCTGTCTATTCCTAAAGATCTCTTAGCTTCTTTTATAGCTAAAGTCCCTATACAAGAATACCATCATTCGAGTCATCTCTTAGTTTCCTTAACAGCAAAGTGTAACTCTTTACTACCTTGATAGGTGTCTGTCTCTTAATTTTTCTTAGATTATGGTCACCTTATCCAAGGCAGGTAAGGTTAATGGAGTTAATGCTTACTCCTGGAGTAGTCACAGCTTTCCATGGTCAACGTGGGCTGCTTCACCTGCAGTCTGTGGTTGCCTTCAGGGCATTTGAGCTGCAGCTTCCTAGATGGCCTCTGTGCTGGGGGCAGAAACTAGAAAAATCTCCACGTCTGTCATCTACCACAAACTGTCCCTTTGTATCTGAATCTTAGAGCGCTTCTCTCTTGGCTTTATTCATTCTTACTTACTGAGATTGAGAGGTGCCATCTAGAGCAAAGGTTGCCCCTTTTCAGTCATAGGGCCTCCATGTTCAGCTTTGGGGGTGTGGGCTAGACCTCCACACTATTTCTTGTCATCCCCACCCCATCTCTTTTCTTTGACATTAAGAGGCTAGCAGGATTTGTTCTCCTTATAAGGAGACTAGATGAGGTTAGGGTCCATACCTTTCCCATGGCAGGAGTATCAGTATCCTGAGAGGAGATGGCTTTGGTCTGTACTGTCACTACAGCAGATCTTCTAGCCTTTCGCCGAGTTGCACTTTGCTCTGACACACTAGAGATGGTCCCCAGCCTCAGTCCCCCCACATGGGCTAGTCCTATTGTGGATTGTAAGCTATCTGCCAGGCACCCTCAGTTCTCTGAGCTCAAGGAAAGTCGTACTTTGTTAGTTTATAGCACTCTGCCCTGGCAGATCTGCTGTTCATCCTGACCGGTCGATCCATCTCGCTCCCTGCTGGCCTGCCTTTGCAGTAAGCAGAGCATTCGCAGACTGGGGACTAGAACTGAAGGTTTCTCTGAGGAGACATGGATGGCGGCATCACCTTTGTGGGCCAGCTATGGATCCAGGTGGCTTGCCACCATTTGGGCCTGTGTCTCTCAAACTCGCTCACATAGTGTACCTATGCCCGGGGGCATGAATTTCAGTACTGTGGGGAAAGGCCTGGAAGCTGTCCTAAATTACCACCGTGTTTATAAGAACCGGGCTTGCCGCCCAACACCGAAGGAAGCCTGATGACCTGAGTTTGATCCCCAAGATCTACAGAAAGATAGGGGAGACCCTACTCCGCACAGCTGTCCTCTGACTCCACACATACGTGATGGCGTGTGCACATGTGCACACACACACCGACAGGCAGGCAGTACGTAGATCTCAGCACTGTGAGCTCAGGGACAGAGCTGCAAGTGAGAACAGGTAAGAGTGGACCACGGCTTTAGCTCTCGAGGCTCTGGCTCTGGTCCTCATCCTCGAACTGCTGATCTGCGTGTGCTTTGTCTGAGAACCTCGTCATGCACTCACGGCTGCTCAGAGCAGAGCACCAGTGCGGCTCTCTATTCTGTGAGGCATGGCTGTGTAGTCTTTAATTACAGCAGCTGCTCCTCTGTGCAGACGCACACCTCAGGACACATCCTTCTGTTACATCTTAATGGGAATCTTCAGGATAAAACCTAGATTAGGAGGCTTGTGGTTTCTTTTGTTGGACGTCTGTGACACAGGTTATCCAGCCACCCTCTAAAACCATTTGGCTGCCCTGCTTTCTTTCTGTTCACATTTTTTAATTTTCTTGTCTTAAAATGGCTTAAAGCAGCTAAACTTGAGCATTCTTTTGACTGTTACAGTGATTAACTTGTTTGCTTTGTATTTTCAGTGGACAGAAATGAACCATAAATCCTTTTGAGCAAATAAAACTGCAGATATGTCTCAAGTGACCATCTTTGGGATATAAACTGCCTACACTTGTCCCCTTCTGCAGGGATAACACTTCTCAACACTTTCCCTCCAGTCCTGGGAATTAAACCCAGGGCTAGGCAAGTGCTCCTCCCATTGAGCTACATCTCCAGGCCTTTTCAATGTTGAACGGTAGGCATTTTCCTAGTGCCAAGGCAGGCCTCAAGCTTGGCAGGGTCTGCTGCCCTGTTTCCCAGGTAGCTGAAATTGAGGGGATTCTTTATATACGCTTTGTGTCCTGTGAGCAGATGTCCTTGTAACTAGTCATGAGGTGGAAGAATACTGACTAGCAACACTGAAAATAAACACAACCTGATTGCCGCAGACACTACTGGAGCATTCGCTGTGGACCTGGAAGCTGCTTGAAAGGCCAGTGTGTATCTCAAAGGTGACAGGATGGAGCTGGCATCCTTTTCTCCAGACCTCCTGACCCCTTCAGCTCTGGCAATTGGCTGGGTCCGATGAGGACGCTCTCCTCCCCTCACAGCCTCTTCCATACTAAATGGAAGAGTATTAAGAGTATTTCACAAAGAGGCAGGCAGCGGCTCAGCCACCAGTACAGCTCAGCATCCTTCTCTAGCAAACCAGCCGTGGAGATGAGAGCTGGAGGCGAGGGGACTGACCCTGTGGGTTTGGGAAATGCTAAGGTATCGGCTTCCTTCGTGTGCTTTGGGATGTCTCTTGAATTAGATACATCTATTTTTATGCTTATTTTTCCTTCAGACCTGAGTGGGCGGCTGAGTGCATTGGATTTTGTCTTTCAGGACCCTTGAGAAGCTCTCTTAGATTTTAGAAGCACCACCTTGTTTTGTTTTAAGTCATGGGTTTCGTTTGATCTTTAATTTTTTTTTTTCAGAGTTACTATGTATACCCCAAAAGCAAGGCTGTAGCCTGTGTTCAGTTTTTGACTATAGGTCAGGCTGCTAGATACTGATTCCTCCTATCAGTTATTGGAAGCTACCCATTGTGCTTTCTTTAGTATTAGGCTTTGCAGTTTTAATATCTTTTACCCCTTGAGATCTATAACATGCCACTACTGAGCTGAATGGAACAGCATTTGAGAACTCAGTCAAGGTTAATGCAGATACCGTTCCAGTTTAAATATCTCTGATTTAGGGAGGCAAGAGAGTTCAGAGGGAAAAGGTTAATACCGTCCTGTGGTGTGCTCTGTTTGACTTCTAAAGAGGTTACCAAAACGGTCTCACTCAGAAAAGATGACAGGTTTTCCGTCAGCCTGCTGCTGTTGCCATTGCGGGTAGAAGGCTGATAAACTTCAGTGTGAATGTCAGCAAGCCGGGTGACAGGTGTGACTCTGGGTAGTCATATACTTTCCAAAGGTGTTTGAAGTTTGAGCTCTTTGAGTTGTCTTTGCAGTCGAGGTGAAAAGTGAGTTCTGAACGTGTTAGCCTAGAATATACCGGATACAGTAAGTGCACATTGGGAACTAACAGTCTTTGAGGAAGTTTGAATGTAACAAGATGATGCCTCCCTATAATAGATAGGATTTGAAATTAATGGCCTTATACTGCTAATGAACTAGGGAAGTTGGATTGCTACTCATTAGTTATCTTACTAAAATTGTAGTTGCAAAAGCTGGTTAATTCTAAAAGTCAGGATGAATGTGGATGAAAATGTCAAGAAATAAATCTCATGGATAAGTAGAATCGTTGTGCAGAAATAAGTCTTTTAAAGATACAGTCAACACTAAGATCCCACTACCACAGAACTACACCTGTCATTCCTCCTGTTAACAGCCCATCACCATGTCCCTGGGATTGTGTCTTAGTCAGTGTTCTATTGCTGTGAAGAGACACCATGACCTCAGCAAGTCTTACAAAGGAAAACATTACATTGGGGCTGGCTTACAGGCTTGTAGGTTTACTTCATTGTCAGTGTGGCAGGTAGCATGGTAGGTAGCAGGGTGTTAACACAGGCAGACGTGCTGTAGAGAAGTAGCTGAGAATTCGACATCTTGAATTTGTAGGCAACTGGAGAAAGGCACAGTGGTCCTGGCTTGGGAATTTGAAAACCCCAAAGCTACCCCTAGTGACACACTTCCTTCAAGAAGGCCACACCTCCTAATCCCTGTCAAATTGCACCACTCCCTAGGACCAAGCATTTAAATATTTGAGCCTATGGCCACTCCTGTTCAAACCACCATACACACTGAACTACACCTCCAGCTTCCTGTTACCAGTCTTGTGTTCTGTTCTCACTTATCTCTGTTTCTCCTTTTAATCTCATTGTTCCACACTAAAGGGAGCGAGGGTCTTCTGGTGTCTGCTTACTTGACAGTACTTTAAGGTGGCATGGAGATGCGCAGGTTACTACACCCCCTTCCCTGCTTTCAGTATGGACTGTTTGCAAAACCATCCTGGGTTTGCTTTAGAAGCCAGCATGATCCGCTTAGACTGGAGGGGTTTATGTTGTCCATCTTCTTGTTTCGTTTTCTGAGAGCAAAGCTAAACTTTTTCTGTGGGATTTGCATTTGTCAGTTGAAGACCCATCTGACTTGAAGTTTCCTTTGACTTTCTTAAATATGATTCACATGTAAAGATTCTAGTTTCCTTAATGTTCTACACTTGAAAGTGGTGACTATAGTTTTATACTTGCTTCATGGTGTATATGTTGTGAAGGAGGACTCTGTAAACTTACGATTTCAGACTTCCTTTGTGCTACTAAAGGCACCATTGTTTTTCTAGATTTAGGGAGCCAAATCCCTTTAGGGATTAATGCTCTCTGAGGAGCTCAGCAAGCTCTGAGTGAAGACCAAAGCTCTCAGAGGGCTCTCATGCACAGAAGAATCCACAGAGTACTGCCCTGCGTGCCGTGGAACTTGAGGACATGGGAAGGGCCCCTGGCAGTGTCCTTGTGCTGAGAATTCTGCATGCTAACATCATACAGTTAAAAGCCACTCAGCAAGCCCTTGAATGGCTTCAAATGGCGCAGAGCTGGAGACCCGAGCTTAGTAAAGCAGAACGCTGAGGTGTGTGTGCTGCCTCTGTGTGTCAGCACTCTGCAACAGGCCGAGACAGCAAGCAGCACCGTGCCAGAGACAGAAAAAGATTGGCACTCTCAGAATTGCACAGCCTCTCATGTGTTGTAGTTAGGGCAACTCCCCATGCCCTGAACTTTTACAGCCTTGTCTCCTCTGCTTGCCCATTCATTCCAAGGGTACTGAAACAAAGACGTTTAACAAGGAAATGGAAGTGAGCGTAGTCCATAATTTCACTAATAAGCAAGAACTTGGCTATATCTATTTGTTGAACACATTCTGAGATAATACGGGAAAACATTAAGTAACTTTAAAGACTTTAGCATAGAATTGCATGAGATTCAGCAGTTCCATCGTAGGAGTGTGTTCAGAGAATGAGGGAGATTGCTAATGAAAGCCAAAATTCTGTAGAGATGAAGAGACACCATCGTTCCATTGGCTGGTGGACAGATACATGCACTATGGTCTGTCTACACAACAGGATCACCATACCTTAAAAGCAGGAAGTCCTTTTTGTGCTGTATCAGCACTGTGCCTTAAGGACATCGTGTGTGGTTCTCCTTACAGGAGTCCTCAAAATAGCCAAATCCACAAACACAGAGGAGACAGAAGAAAGACATTGGTGTTTATCAGAATGGTGCCTGTCACTGAAGGTTTGATGGCACTGATCTACTTAGAAACAAACCATCAAACCATAATATAGCCCAGTTGTTTGCAAATCTTTAGTGGGGATTCTTGAGCTATCTGGACTATGTTCACGCCAAGGGCAGAATCTGTAGATTTTTTTTTTTTAAGAGTGGGTACAGGTGCTTGATAGTTGGTGTCCCTGCAAACACTGGTATATATCACAGGGACATTTTTCACAACACAGCAGAAGCTTCATGCAGTGGTGTGAGGGATGCAGGCAGGAACCATGAACGTGAGCCATTGGAACAGCATATTACCGTGTTCATTGGCTCTAATATGTATGGCGGTGGTGTGAGCAAAGCCTTTTGCATGTGTGCGTGTTTGCACTTGTGTGAGCGCACCTATTTGTGCCGGTGTTTTATGTGTGTGAAGGTTGACCTCAGGCATCTTTCTCAGTCACTTTCTACTCTACGTTTGAGATATTATTGAGGTGCGTATTGAGGCATGGGTTTTCACTCAAACTCAGAGCTCACCAGCTAGCTAGTCCATCTAGCCTGCTTGCCTAAGGATCCTGTGTCTACCTTCCGAGTGCGTGACTACAGATGAGCCCCCATAGGTACAGATGAGTACTGGGGATTCAAACTTGGACTCTCATGCTTGGATGGCAATAATTTTATCCACCAAGCCATCTCCCTAGCTCCTACCTAGAATTTTGTGTGTTTTATATTTTTTTAATAATTGCCTAGCGTGAGCTATTCCCTGAATAGCAGTGGTCTTTTAGGCCCTCCTGGCAGGTAATAGTTCTTTACTTAGGACAAGTGAACTGGAAGGTGAGTGTTTTAAGCACAAGGAGTGATCTTAAGTGTGTTTCCTCTCAGACTATCAACTAAGGAAGGGAGATCTGAGTTCGGGTGAGAATCGGCCATGTCTTCCCAGGTCATTGGACACATGGCCCAACAGTGATTTTTCTCCCCATTTGTAAAACGCAATCCTTTTGGCTCTTCACCCATGTCAATGCCAAAAGCAATAGGGAGGGGGGAGAAGAAAGAAAGGGGAGGAAAATGAAAAGAAGCCTGGTATGGAGCCCTTAAATTTTAATAAGCTGTGAGACATGTGTTGGGAGTTACATCGGCCCTTGGGAGTTTCTCTAACTAGCTCAGAACATATTTCCTGTTCCCTGGATGATCTCAAGCATTCCTCTCTCCCTGGGCTCAGTTGTCAGTTGTTGCTGTCAGGTGGGTGAGTTGTTGATCATTTAATCCCTGCACTGCCTCCAGTGTTGCGCCTGTGATTATTTAATGTGGTGGTTAACCCTCTGAAGGCTGGTTTCCGTCTGCTCTTTTCATCCTGGCTGTCTGTGGAAAGCCTTTCCTCTGTGTCCCCTGAAGCTGGCATATCTCGACAGACACCTCCATTTCTCTGCTGATTGGCACATCCTGATGTGCCACATTCTGTGTGTCAACAGTCGCATTCAGCAGATACCCGTTGAGTACCTAGTGTGCAAAAAGTACTTGAGAGCCATTGGAATCCCAATGGCATCAAGTTTCAACCCAGAAATGTCGAAGAATCTCGTTCGTTAATTCCTCGTTTCCCCCAACACTTGGCTTTTGCTGGTTTGTTTTCCCTGTGTGTGTGTGTGTGTGTGTGTGTGTGTGTGTGTCGGTGTCGTTGTGGGAAGCTGCTGGGTGTGAAGTGAACATGACACCCACTGGGCGATCTCAGGTGGGAAAATAAGACCTTAGGTTTTCCTCTTGTAAGAAGGTAGAGTAAGGTGCCTGGTCCCCCAGGGAGCATTGACAGGGCAGTTGCTCGGTGTCACTTTACTTCAAGAAAGCATAAACGCTCTTGAATTTAATGGCAAATAAGTCGGAAAGAGGTATAGTCATGACTGAATGAGTAGTCTGTTGCGAGGGAAGATGACTGGTCAAAATATGAACTTTACACTAGCCTGAACATGATGATACCGTGCCATAAAGAGCCAATACACTGTCTCCACATGGTGGGGGCAGGGTGGTCACTGAACCAGTCACCTGTCTCCTGAGGGGATGAGGAAGCAGGGGATCTTGGTGTTGACTAGTACTCCCCAGCTCCCTGCTGGAGTCTAAGATCCCAGGCAGCTGTTACTTAAGTTTACTTGTTGGCAGTTTATGGTTCTTCTGTACTGTGAACGAAATGGCTGGTGTAACCCTCCTATTTTAGACCTTAAGTATGCTCCATCACTGAGAGATACCAAGTGCATCAGCTGCTGAGTTGGGCTTAGCCACATCACTTTGGAAGATGTTACACCCCAGGAACCAGAGGGGGCAGGCAGTGTGGACCAAAAGCATTTTCAAGGCGCTCCCTGGGACAGTGGTGAGTCTTGGGGGGGGGGAGGCCTGCCTCGCATAGCAGCACACCACACTCACGTGTCAAACACATCATTATTGTGTAGCCCTTGATTTAATTAGACTGGTCTTATTTAGGTTTAGGAAGGTATAATTAAGTATTTGCAGTTGATTTAAAGTTACATAGTCTCATTAATTGGTAGTTCTTTTTCGTCTCAAAATAGTATTTTTCGATTTAACTCTCCTTACTGCTTTGCGTACTTAATTTTTTTAGATTAGCTCTCTGAAAAGTTAGCTATTAAGGCAAATCACTTTAATTGAAGACACCACAGCTCTTTGGTCCCTAAGCCTGTGTGCTCTTGGGTTTTTAGTGTTTGCATTCACAACTTTCCGTCCATCTGGTTTCTGTCTGTTTCTGACAGTCCTGAGTTACCTTGCAGTTATAATGAATTATCTGTGTGCTTTGTGAATAAGATGATGGTGCCTATACATTTACTGCTTATAGGTTCCCTTTGTCCTTTACAAGAAGAAGTCATGTGCAGTATCTTGTCCTTTCCCACTGCTGAGTCTGTACCACAGCTGTGTGGCACAAGGTGTCATGGCTCCCTCCCTGGCCCAAGGACAACCCCAGTTCTCAGTGGAAAGTGGGGTCCATGTGTGCGCTCAGACCTGGAAACTGAGTCACTATCACAAGTGCCTCAGAGATATGAAATAGACTGGAGTTCCAGAAAGCCTGTACTGTTCAACTAAGTTTAAGTTTAATAGTTAGATAGTGGTTCTTAATTCATAGAGAAAATTGTTGAAGGAGACATTTGAGGATGTGGCTAAAGGGATGGCCCCGCAGTTAAGAGTGTTTATTGTTCTTGTAGCAGGCTCAAGTTCAACTCACGAGATAACTCACAAACTGCCTATATCTCCAGGGAATCCAACAGCCCTCTGAATTTTTCAGGCAGAAGCACATATAGAAACACACTATCACATAAACAGATAACAACTTAGGAAAGAAAGGTTTGATTTTAGTGGCCTGGGGGACTTGACGGTGTCATTGTGCAGTAGAATAAAGGTGGTTTAAACAAAGAGTTGCTGCATGAGTCAAGCAGATCAGAGCAAGGCAGGCAGGGCAGAGGAAGGGGCTGGGATTGCATGTGGGAAGAGCAGGGCAGGCCAGGCTGGTGCTGGGTCATCCCTTCCCACAGCCAAAGGCCCGTGACTTTCCACCGTTGTCATTGGTGGGAGGGGGGTCAGGACAGAGGCCTACCTGCCCAGCCAACCACCTGTCTTCCAGGGTGTCAGTGAGCCCTTGGGGATTGAGGCAGGGAGGCTGTCTTAGTCACGACCAAGGCAACTCTTACAAAACAAAGCATATACAGTTTCAGAGAGAGTTTTAGCCACGCTGAGAAACATGGTGGCAGATGGGCAGAGAGAGCTACTGGGCCTGGCATGGACTTTGGAAACCTCAAAGCCCATCCCATAGTATCATGTCTCCTCCAAGGCCACACATAGTCTAATAAGGCTACACCCCCAAATCCTTCTAGTCCTTCACAAACAGATCACCAGCTAAGGACTAAACATTTAAATAGATGAGCCCCCTGGGAGCCATCCTCCTTCAAGCCACCACAGAGCCAGTGGCAGTGGTAGTATTCAGGAGCCAGGCACAGAGATTGGGTTGGTAAGCTTGAATATCAAGTCTGTGGATCTGTCAGATGTGTCTGAGAGTCTGGTGAAACCAGGTGGGGGGTCCTACCTAATGGCCCAGATGACGTGGGTGGGCCCGTCTAGGACGGAATTGGAGCTTCTTGTGACATAAACTTCACACACAGGTGCTACTACAGAAGCTGCATTCTCATACCCCAGCATGACCCATTGTGAGGGCCATGCCACTGTACGGATACACTGTGATCTCTAGTCCCTAATAGTCTTGACTGAAATAAATACTGACTGGTGATCAGGAAACTGCCCTATATCCCAGAGCTTTAAAGGTACTGATGTGTGGTGCAGGGGGATGGCCTCCAGGGAGAGAAGACAGCATCTCTCACCTGTTACCTCAGTAGCTCCAGGACCACAGTCAGACTGCCTGTGTTAGCCACATTGCAGTGACAGCTAAAGGAATTCCCAGTGTGAAACTAGCCGTTACCAGCCAGAGCAGGAAGGGCATTTGAGCCTTGAGTATCTGGCCTGACAGCAGTTTGGTAATACTCACTGGTCAGTCTGGTCCTCTTACTCTCCGTGCTCCTCCTGTGTGGTTGGTCTGTGTCCAGAACCCTGAGTGCCTGGTAATTAATTGGAAAGCTTGCCTGGAGCGGGAGGGTCACCCACTCTTACAGCCAAGCTCTCTGGAACTAGGCAGTGACAGGGTGTGGCTTTGCTGAGAAGAACTTGGGTGGCCTGCTTGTTAATCATAAGGTTTAAGATCCTCACCAAGTTTGAGCTTTGTGTGTTCCCAGGGAACTAAGTTCAGCTGCGGGCTGTTCATTCATGGACTTTCTCCAACATTCCTACCAACACTGTCTTGCCTTGCTTCTGACTGAGGAACGTAAGGGATAGAGGGAAGGGGGCCTTTTGTATTCTTTGTTTTATTATGAAATAGATACTAATGTTTCAAGGCTGCCTTTACTTAATATCATGTTCATGTGAAAATACCTCCCTCAATAAATTTAATTTTCAGATTGCATAAACTGAAAAAGATTGTAGGTTTGAATAGGATTGAGTTGGGTGTGAATAACAAGTTCAGATGTTAAACCTTATGAACATGGGTTATTCCATAGACACCAAAGGCCTTGCTCTCTAATTTCAGAGAAAACAGTGGCTCTGGATGTCTAAGATAGGTAAAATCAGTTTTAAACTCTGATTGAGACCCATATTGCCTTGACAACATATTAAACTCAAATACAGTTAAGAGGAAAATCAATGAGCGTTTACTGAATGGAAATTAGGATCCTATAGTTTGGGTGCCCCTGGTTAGTCAGGATTATATATCATTAAAGAAGTATACAAAGTAGCAGAGTTATAAAAAGAAGTATCCTGTGCCCATCTATATCATTCGGAGTCACTGTTAGCTTTTGTGTAATTATATTCTTAATAAATGTCATGGAATACCATCGTCTGTCCGCATGCCACTTTTGATTTCTTAGTTAATTCTCAGTTGCTGTGATAAAACACCAAACCAAAAGCGACTTGGTGAGGGAATGGTTTATTACAGCTCTAAAGTAACACTGTCACTGAGAGAAGTCAGGGTGGGAACCTGGAGGCAGGAGCTGAAACAGAAGCCACCGAGGAGTGCTGCTTACTGCCTTGCTCCCCACAGCCTGCTCAGTTTGCTTTCTTCCATAACTGAGGACCACTCACTATGAGCTGAGCCCTCCCATATAAATGATTAATCAAGACAGTGCCCCCACAGACTTGCCTGCAGGCCGATCTGTGGGAGGCAGTTTCTCAGTTACGATCCCCAAGTCTGGGTTTGTACAAGTTGACATAAACCAACCACCCCATTGCCTTCTGTATTTGGTGAGATTTTTAGAAATGCAGCCATAGGATATCATGTATCATGTATGTATGTATGCATGTATCCATAATCACTTTTCCATTTTAAAAGTAGATATATTTAAATACATTGTGTGTGTAAAGTACAAGACCTTATGTCGTTTCTATTCCTTTTCCTCAGAGTAGACCTCTATAAAGGTGGAATTTTGGGACAAGTTGATAGGCCATCTTACAGTGCTGCTCAGAAATGTGCTTTTATCTGCCCCAACTTTATTGCTACGTTCAAGCCTTTGCTACTGGAAAGGTAGAAATGGTAGTTCATTTTTCTGCCCACACGATCACTTTTATACTTGGTGTTTTTATCCCTTAGTTTTGAGTTTGCAGCACGTCTCCTGTGTCGGTGACTGTGTGTCTGTGTGATTGAGTGGTCCATTTCCATCTTCGCACCTAAGGTGTCACATTCATGCTTCCATGTCAGCACAGTAGTAACATGAAGTCCTGAGTGTACCTGAGTTTTCTGTCCTTTAATGTTCTTTTCCACAGAAATCATGTTGCATTATTTTTCATTAAATACAGCTGTTTTTAGGAAAACAATCAAACTTTTTTTTAAGATTTATTTATTTATTTATTATGTATAAGTACACTGTAGCTGTCTTCAGACACACCAGAAGAGGGCATCAGATCTCATTACAGATGGTTGTAAGCTACCCTGTGGTTGCTGGGATTTGAACTCAGGACCTCTGGAAGAGCAGCTCAGTGCTCTTAACCACTGGGCCATCTCTCTGGCCCCCAAACCCTTTTTATTCACATTTCTTGCATGGTCCAGGGCAGTCTAACTGGTTCCTGTGTTTCCTGATCTAAACTGTTATCATTGTCTTCTACCAGAACTCATGTACTCTGTGTAGTCTTATGTAACTAGTAAGGCACATTTAATTTCGCTGAAAAAATATAGTGTGTCTTCCTGTTAAATCTTTATTAGAAATATTGATGAAGTCTACTAGAACTTAAATTGGAAGATGTTTTAAAAGTGTTTGGTGTTTTCAAGAATCATGGTTCTATTTTTATTTTTTTCTTTTGTAATAATCTTTGACAAAATTTTGATGGCATCTATTTATCCTGGTTGTTTTGTTTTTGAGACAGGGTCTCGCTGCCTAGAACTCACAAAGACATGTCTATATCTTTGACCCTGGAATACTATGATTAAAGGCATGTGCCACCATCCTTGGCCTTATTCATGGGTATTTTCTAACTATTAACTAGAATGTGAAATATGTATTTGTTTTTCTTGCCCTTACACAACTGTTAATGAAACAGGATTATAGTGCCACAAGTGAGTGTCTGTCCCTCCTCCCGCCTCCATGTGTTGAGGTCAGGGCTGCTGGGACCTGTAGGACCCAGGCCTACCAGGTCAAGGCCATTGGTATTATGCTTTCAAGATGCATGGGAATCTCATCTCTTGCTTTCCCCTTTTGCTTCCTGACTGTGAAGTGAACACTGCCTGCCCCGTGTGTTCTCACCTTGGTGCGCTGCCCTGCCACAGCCCCCAGACATGGGACCAGTTGATCATGGACTTAAAACCTCCATAACCATGCAATAAAATCAACCTTTCTGTGAGAGTGAAGTCCAGGCCTCATGCGTGCTAGGCTGGCACTGTCCTGCTGGCCCAGCATCTGCTCTGTGTTGCTACAGCCATAGGACACTGATTTAAGCAGACATGCTTCTAAGGTAGCTGCTGCGGCGGTTGTCCTTTCTTGTTTATGGTTTGCCTTATTTCTGCTGAGAGATTGTTTCATCTTGAGAAATAGTATTTTCTCAAACAGTACTCGTTTTGAAGATATTTCCAGTATATTCTAAATGATTTTTATTCATTTTTGTTGTCGATATGGAAATAAGGGAGAGGTGGGATATTTGTCTTATAATGAGTCCAAGTGGTTACTATTTTCTGCTTTAGTTAAGAGTGCCATTCCATTTTCTCTTCCCTGGAGTTCTGAAGGTAAGTAGAATGTGTCTCACAGCCCCAGGTTGTGAGAATCATGGTTCGCCCGTGTCTGTGTATGCACACGTGATGCACATGCATCCTGACTGATCTTTGTTAAATGTCCTGGGTCCATAGGTTTCCGACTTGCCTGACATAGAAAACGTTGAGGTCTTCTTCATAGGAGCATGTGCATCATCCTGAGCCTCGGAGGCGTGACTTGGGTTTTGGGGAGTTTTGTTTTTTGAACAGATTTTCCAATCTTAAAACTCACTTTAAAAAAAAAAAACTCACTTTTTTGAAAATACAACTATTTACTCTTCTAGGTTTGTCTTAGAAATGGGCATAATAAGAAACATTTTTGGCAACTTCTTTGTCCTGGTTGGTTTCTGTCGTGATGAGCACCGTAACCAGCAGCATTTTGGAGAAGAGAGGGTTTGTTTGGCTTACGGCTCACATCATCAAGGATGTCACTGGATGATCTGTTTATGGTGTGAAGAATAGTTCTTCCTGGGTCCAGTCACCAGCAGGAAATTACAGTTGTGTGATTGTACTGTGGAGCAGTGAACAAGGAGCACTGGCAAGAGGTTTCCTGTCTGGCTAAGGAAGTCTACGGGGGTTGTTACAGGGGCAGCTGCATCACCCAAAGCCATGTTCCTGGAGTTTACTGCACTGCCTGAGGCAGCCCCACAGCTCGGTGTCCCCTCTCTCCCCCTCTCTCTGGCACTTGCTATTGCATACTTCACCTTTAGAGGGGCCCTATAGGACTTAAAGGGTTGGGGAGTGGTCTGCAACCTAGGAAGTTTGCTTTCTTCCTGGTTTCTTGGGTGCCCCCTAGAGTGTTGCAATGTGGAGGACTTTGTTACACAGTAGTTCTGCCCCAGGATGTTGAACTGCTGCTGCCTCTGGGTTAGCTTTGTGAATAACTGTTGAATAGGCGAAGGCCCTTGGAGTGTTGTGAATAGGAGTGAATGAAACATGACCCCACCCTCACAGGCCTTCTGGAATATGCCATTAGTAAATAAATGTGAAAGTGTGCTGAGAAAAACAACTTTTAGGGACTCTATAAAGGGAGTACAGGTGGTGATGGTGAGGGACCAGCACAAGGTGGGTTCATGGAAAAACTTGGCATGACTTCCTGAAGACCAGAACTTTTAGCCATTTGAAGGACTAGGGATAACCTTTTTTGTGCCCTGTATAAAGGCTGTCTTTGTTATTACTCTAATGCTGATTTCCATCTGGAAGAAAGTAGAGTACAGGCTGGACTTTGGTATTGTTATTTTTATGAGGCACTGCCTGTCCTGGGGTTTTCTAAACTTCTTCTCCATCACCTTATGATTGGTCAATAAAGAGCTGATCAGCCAATTAGCTGCATGGAAGAAAATAGGATGAGACTTCAGATTCAAATGGGAGGGTCCAAGGGAGAGGAGAGAGAAAGAAAAGAGAGGGCATAGGACCCAGAAAATGTGTTTGCCACGGGATTTGCCAGGAAGACACACCTGGAACAGCAGACCAGTGCAAGAATCAAACTGCAGGTAACAAGGGGCGGGGGGCTGGGATAAATAGCTTAGCGGGTTATAATAGCTCAGGTCGTCAGCTTGTTAATAATAATACCAGATCTCTGCATATATTACTCAGGATCTAAAGTGGACTGGTAAAGAGGGTATAGAAACACCCTATTGTTATCTAGGGCAGGTAAGGAAGTGAGACAAACCCGGATGGGCTCAAGAAGAGCACATGGCTTGACTGTCCCAGTGATGCAGAAATGCACAAATGCTATAGGCAGTCAGGATAGGCAGGGGATGCCAAAGCTCAGTCTTACATGAGCAGCACTTCCTATCTAAATAATGCATAGCTATGTGCCTCATGCGGGTTCTCAGACTCTGGAATCAGCAGGGCCTTCATGCACAGTAGCTGTTGGTTGGTTGGTTGGTTGGTTGGTTGGTTGGACAGGATCTCATTTTGTAACCCTGACTGTCGTGAACTTTGAGAAATCTTCCTTTCTCTGCCTCCTAAGTACTGAGATTAAAGGCATGTGTCACCATGCCCAGCAAGTTGATTATATTTGATACAGCCTTCAGTGATCCCTCATTCTTAGCTTTAAGGGTTGTTCTTTAAATGAGTAGTGTGTGCCAATTGTAAAATGTAGTTGGTTTCATTATAGCATTGCTGTAAGTGCATGTAATGTACAAACAAGGCTGCCTTGTTCCCAACCTTGCAGCAGACCATTGCTCTTCCTGTGAAGGTAACCGCCTGCTTTGTCAGTATCCGCTCTGGACATCACTTCCCGTACATACACTGGTCTCCAATCCTGGAGGCCCCAGCCCCTCCCCTGAGCATTTTCCCATGAGTATCTTCACTAGGAAGTTGGGGAAGCCAGTGTCTCCAACTCTCCTCACCAGGATCCCCTGTGAAGACCCCCTATCCTGCTAACTTGAGCTCAGTAGTTCAGAATCTCCCCATCCATCTCTCTGTTCTCCGGAAATTAGCTGTCCTCTTGACTATATTAAAGTGAGTCAGGCAGTGGATAACCAAGGAAGAAGTAGGGATAGCGAGCGTAGACCAGAGAAGCTCTGGTGGGCACACCAACAGAGAATGGTGCTGGAAAGCACAAGTGGAGAGTGCTTTGGGCACAAGCCATTAGTACAGATATTGAGCATTGCTTGGGGATGATCTGGCAGAAAAGAGAATGAAGCTAAAAAGCTTTCAGGGTGATTCAGCAACATCCTGCCTGACAGGTGACGTTGTCGGCTGTTCTTTTCAGGAATGAAAAACTTCAGGTTACAAATCTTCTAGAAACATGCAGTCTGGATTTGCCTTCCTGGGACTGATCCAGGCCACTGTTGAGAGAATTAACCCACTGAACAGTAGTGCTCTTTCCAGTGGGAATTGGGAAAATAAATTCTAATGTGGCCCACAGCGATTCCAATGAACAAATACTGTTCTGAGAGAATGAACACCAAGGTACCATTACACAAGCAAAAATAGCAGTGTGCATAAGACCCTGCGTACGTAGTATTCTTGCGCCTGTTCTTTAATGGGGGAAGGAGAAACACTCGTTTCTTCCCATGTAAACAATCTGGAAGGACCCCTTAGAAACCCTGGCCTGGAGTACAGTAGTGGGGTAAGAGGCTTTTTAGCATATATCTTGCTATAGCTTTAGATGAGGGAATCAGAGATTGACACAGGGTTTCACCCTATAACCTCAGATATATGATTTGCCTGTCTCTGCCTTCTGGGTGCCAGGGTGGCCAGTGTATGCCACTACATTCAGCTTATTTTTAGATTTTTAAAGTTTTATGTGTATGAGTGTTTTTTATGTGTATGAGACATATGAGAGTGCCAGCACGTATATATGCGTATATGTGCATAGAGCAAATGCCCAAAGAGTCTAGAAGAGTATAGGATCCTTTGAAATTGTAGTCACAGTAGTTGTCAGCAGCATTGTGGGTGCTAGGAACTGAACTCGCTTTCTCTACAAGAGCAACAAGTGCTCTCAACCACTACGTCATCTATCTCTGCAGCCTCCATCTTTAGATTCTTGAACCATATACATTTATAACCTGTTTAGACCTGTCAAGAGATTAAGTGAGAATTGAGTGGTTTTTATTGCCCAGATTGAAGCAGGTGGAGGTGTTTCCTCCTGTTGTAACAGTCAAGGTACTTTACTGTCCACTGTATTATAACAAAAAATGTTGAGGGTCAGTCGGCAGCGTAGTAGTAGAGCGTGTACCCAGCGTGCATGAGGCTCTGGGTTTGCTCTCACACTGAAAAGAAAAGTTGAAGAACCATGTGCCAGGATTGGTTGAAACCGCATCCATGTTGATACTGAGGAGCAGTGGTGCATGATGGGACATTGCTAGAGAGAGGAGGGCCATCTTCAGGCCCTCCCCGACCTGTGCTTATTTAAACTTGAAAGCCGAGTGTCAGGGCACATGCCTTTAGTTCTAGCACTTGGGAATCAGAGGCAGAAGACTCTGTGGGTTCAGAGCCACATAATAAGAGCTTATTGTCTCAGAAAGTGAGTGACGTGGTGAAATGGAGTGGGGTCCAGTAGACTGACCTAGTAGGCATCTTCTGGGACAGCCTGAACTGAGCAAGAAGTCCTTGCTGTCTGTGATAGCCACAAGGAGCAGTGGCCACCTCTCCATAGGCCTGCCAAAGCATGCGGCTTCATCTCTGTCTCTCTTGGTCCCCCTTAGATTTAGAACAAGTAACGTTGATCCCAGTCTTTTTCAGTCAGTCTCGTTTCCTTTTCAAATTCTCTGAGCGTGTGTTTTCTGTGAGACCCAGGCTCTAAGTTGCATTCTTTACAAGGCTCAGGTTTTGACGTTTTCTTTACAACACTTTTGCTTGTGTGCGTGTCCAACATTTTTCTCTCTTGACCACCAGATAAGCAAAGCTGTGGCTTCTTTAAAAGTGAACTTGGGCAAGCCTCTAATTGGTGATATTCTCTAATAGCTAAGTCCTGGGTTTGCGATGGGCCTCTGTCTGATTCAGAGGCCACACTGGGGACTGGTTGATGGTAGGATGTCACAGACCACTGTGATTTCAAACTCTTGGCAGGTACATCTCCATTCATGGATGCGCTAGCAGCCAACGGAACAGTCACCATACAGACATCCGTAACAGGAGTGACAGCCGGGAAAAGGAAATTTATTGACGACAGAAGAGACCAACCTTTTGACAAGCGGTTGCGTTTCAGTGTGAGGCAGACAGAGAGTGCCTACAGATACAGAGATATTGTCGTCAGGAAGCAAGATGGCTTCACCCACATCTTGTTATCCACAAAATCGTCAGAGAATAACTCACTAAACCCAGAGGTGAGAGACAATGCCCCAGGCTGTGGCTTCACGATTCTCCATGCCCTAGTGTCCTGCTTTGCAGAGTGACACTCTGCAATCTTTCTAAGCCTTCTGGGGAGATGGCAGCTGCTTCTCATCACACTGTGGCCGTAGTGACACGTCACGGGAAGAGGATACTCAGGAGCTACTCCATTCTCCTATTGTGGGGAACTATGCTTTTGAAGTGGGGACGGTAGCTTCATCCTTCCTGTCTTGGTTCCCCCACTTCCCAACTCATCTGTAGAGCATAGGGCAGCAACCTGCGGCCTCCCTAAAGTCTCATGGAGATGGGTATACACGGAATCTGCTTTAGCTAAAGTTTCATCAGAATCTTGATGGGTTCTTTATTCAGACCAGATAGAAGTACCCTAGGTCTTAGTCCTTTTAAGGACTCTGACCATCACCCCTCTGTGCAGATGCCATCCACATTATAGCAGACACATGGCCTTGTCAGCAAGCACTTAACTAATAAGTAAGGGAGCTTTCGGTGGCCCTGGGTAATGTATTCAGAGTTTGGAAACCAATTCTGTGAAGGCTGTAGAATCCAGTGTCTGAATTTGCATTGTACCTCGGTTCTTATGGTTGCTTGTTTGCCATTGTGCACATCTTAGGCAAATGGGGATCTGGCCAGAATCACAAAAGGCTGGTCCTTGGTCCACGTTTAGACTGCAGAGTGCCTTTGATGCTTCTTGGAGGTCATTTCAAGTGGTGCATACCCTCTGACACTGGTGCGTCCCCATGGTGTTAGGTGGCTAAGAAAAACAGCCAAAAGCCCCAGAACTGAACACATTTCTTGAAGCTGGCTGAATTTGCCACCTGCTGTCCGAATTAGAAGTTCCAGAAACAGCCCTGTGCCTTGCCTCGTCTGCCGAGGTGGGTGTAGAACAGCCAGGTGATGTGATGTAAATTCACGTGCCTTTGCACCAGTGATTGTAATTCACCACAGTAACCTCGAGCCATAAGCCCTGGCTGGATAACATGAAAAGCATACAGAGTATTTACTGACAGTCATGGTGGGTGGAAACCAGCCTGGAGGTGGCGTTGATCTTAGACCTAGACTGTCCCATTAAAAAGTGCTTCGTAGCATTCTGTACCCAAAGTGCTCTTGACCGCTTGCACCTGTGGTGACTTCCAGGTGATGAAAGAAGTGCAGAGCGCCCTGAGCACAGCTGCAGCCGACGACAGCAAGCTGGTTCTGCTCAGCGCCGTGGGCAGCGTCTTCTGCTGTGGTCTGGACTTTATTTATTTTATTCGGCGCCTCACAGATGACCGAAAGAGAGAAAGCACTAAAATGGCAGACGCTATCAGGTATGTACAGATGGGGGCTTTCAGTGGATCGCTGGGGTGCTGCAGGGTACCAGTCTCTGAGAAAACAAGCCTGTACAAGCCTTGAGGAAAGTGTACATCGTCCTCTGAAAGGCACTGTAGCAAGACTAATTAATAAATAGGAATACTTGCCTTGCATCTATCACAGAATTCAGGGATGGCTTAAGCTTGGGCCTTTGTGGACCATTGCAATAATTTAGCCTGTGTATTATCTCCAAACAACAACATACGGATTGCTGTCCTCTTGTGTTGTCCAGGCTTTATGACAGCCCCACAAGCTCACACGGTGGGTGTGTTTCTTTTTTTCTAGTTAGTGTAAGTAGTGCACATTCTTGTTTGTTGTCCCAACCCCCTTCCAACCACATGGAGAAGCAAATGATGCAGTTAAAGCCCCATTTCCTTAGTTTTTGCATGTGTTCTCAGCCTTTTCTAAATATATTTTTAATTTTTTAAATGATGATAAAAATATGTATTTTGAGACATGTGCCTTATAACGTGGTTAAATCATTTGAGTTGTCCCTTGCGTTTCTGTGGTGAGAGCATTGCAAACTTTTCTTTTGAGACAAGGTCTTGCTACATAGACAATCAGACCTTGAACTTAATGATCCTCCTGCCTCAGCCTTCCAAGTTCTGGGGTTATATCCAAGCCACTACCATGCCCAGCTTGAAATTCATTTTCTTGACCATTTTCAAGTCTACAGCATGTCTTTAGTTATAATCAACATGCCGTTCTCAGTTTAAGTGTTTTGAAATGGATACGTACAAGTAATGGAAGGTAGTTTTGGTTCTGCTACTTAGCAGCTTGCTTTTTTTCCCTGTAATATTAACACCTGGAGACACACCCACTCCCCTCTGGTTTCTTTACTACTATGTCCTAATAGTTCAGAAGCCTTCCAAATCCCACTGTCAGCAAAGCACCTCTCCTTTACGGTGCTAATTATCTGTCACTGCTCTTAAAGGTGTCTTCATTTTTCAGAGGTGAATTTAGTTAAAGTGAGTAAAGCCAGTCCCTAGCTAGGAAGGTCTGTATTTCCCTGCCCACTTCTAGAAGGACGACATCCTCACGTGACTCCCTTTTGTACCCTTTTGTGCCCGTCTAATTTGTAGCAGATTGCAAATGCAAAGACTTGCAAGCATGAGAGTGGAGTCCAGCACCTTCTCCCAAACCCCTAGGTCCTTGTAGACTGGGGCTGAGAGTCTGAGAGTCAGTGGGTTTAGCAGTGACACTGGACTTTCTGGTCCCCTATAAACCAACTGGAGACACACAGAATGGAGTGGACTTTCTTTCATTTGCTTTCCTGTGTTGATGGGTCTGGGGTGTGACAAATCATCTCTTTGACAGATCACCCAAATTGTTCTCGTGGATACTGCCTACAGGCCCTGTAACCCCAGACCTCAGCATTATGAGGCATTGCCTTGGCCTTACACAACATATTTAATCATTTTCAAAATTAGTAGACAGTGATTTAGGAGGCTGCCCACCATCTGTTTCAACCATGTCCAACCCATGGGCTACACACAGCCAAGGATAGCTATGAATGCTAAACACAAAATTATAAGCTTACTTAAAACTTAATGTTTTTTAATAACTTAATTGCATAATTCTCGGGCATGAAATGTGCATGTGGCAGTATCGTGTCACAGTGTCAAAGGATTGACTGTGACTACTGACTATCTTTCTCAGTGTAATCGTAACTTGATTGCTTTTTTTTTTTTCTCAGAATTTTGAGGTCATATAATCTTACTAAATATTATTCCGGATTGTTATTTCTGGACTCCTAAATAACTTGAGGCTTATAGTAAATGGCACAGTCTTCTTTTTTGGAAATTAAATTGCTTGATCATGTGCCTAAGTCCCAGACAGATCAGTACCCCAGAAACACCTAGATAGCAGTCTGACGCTTACCAGTTGTGCCAGCGGGAATGTACCAGTGGATGTTCCTTCCTTATGCTCGGCCCCCATTTGGGATCAGTGAGCAGCAACTTGAGATTCAGTTTTATACACAAATTATCCTCCGCTATGCGGCAGCTTTGAGTGTTGTTCCATGTGCTCAAACTGGGTCCATACAGTAGATGTGTATTCTGGTAGCCTTGGCCTGATATTAAAAACAAAACCACAAAAAAACAGGGATTGCCAGACAGTGTCTTTACCATTTGGATTCTTTTTCAAGGTCCATTTGCCTTGAGCTCCACTTGTGACTCTTCTGAGGTTCACCCCTTCCTCCCTCCCTCCCTCCCACCAGTGATAAGTCACTCTGGACCGCAGCTGAGATTAGTGGTATTGGGATTAGGAAAAAACAGAAAAGGAAAAAAATCAAGACATTATTTCAAATAATCTCATTTTTTGAATTTTTAGGTAATTTTAAAGGTTAGTTTTCTTCATTTGGTTCCCAGCTTCCCCGTGTCCACCACAGAACTGGATTGCTATTCAAACGAACAGCCAAATCCTACTTCATCAAAACTTACCTGTGTCTTTAGGCAAATATATTCTTGTTGATAGGAATTTTTCTTGATATACTTTGGCAGGTCAGGTAGTTAGTAAGTCATACCAGATTCCATTAGCCTTTCTCTTGCTCAGCTGGGTTTGTCCCTGTGGTATCCCTTGTCTCAGACCCTGTAAAACTATGAGGCAAAGGGACTTCGTTGTCATGAGTTCCTAAACGTGAGCAAGAGGAAGACTGAGTCAGTCAGCCCCTGGGCTGAGAGCCATGTTACAGATTCGTTATGATAAAATGTCCAGGACACTGGCGCTATAGGCACAAGGACCAGGAGTCTATTTACAGCCTTGGCTTCTGAGGTCTGTGAACCGCACAGGAGCTTCCTTCCCAGCAGGCACCTCTGCTGCCCCAGCATGGCCTCCTCCACTCAGTCCTGTTTAGCCCAGCCGAGAAGGCAGCGAACTGGCTGGGAACAATTCCACGTCCTCGTTTTCCCCAGACAGTTCCCAGCCTTGTGTGTGATTATCTAACATTAGTGGTTGATTACCTCTCTGAATTAGGAAATGTTCTTCCCTTCAGGAATTTTGCTTAATACCAAGTTTTACCCAGCTTCTTCCCCTGACACTGGCTCTCAGGGCTCCCACTAAGGCTCAAGGACAGTCACTACCTTCCCCTCAGGGAGCATTGTGTCCCAAAGTTGCTCACAAGACTAAGCCAGCATGACTCTGGGAAGTTTCTACTGGGCAGGATGCTGTGCAGATTTGGGGATTTTCTGTGTGGCCCTTGTCTTTATCTGTTGTTAAGTTCACACATCAGAGAGGTCAGTTCCCACTGAAAAGGGGAGATCTTTGTTCCAGACTGGAATTCCGACCCCTTCCACAAAGAGTCAGTCAGTTCAGCTGAAGTTATTCCAAGCAACGATAAAGCTCAGCTTTTGATTTTTATGCAAACATGTAAATGGGTATAGCAGTATTACACAAATTATAGATCCTTTTATTATTTCTCTGTAGAGTTATTTTAGCATTATGATTGTTCCTTTCACATTAGTTTACCATCCTATTACGTTTTCTAGATCTCAACACTGTGGCAGCCACCCTGTGTACCTAGAGCACATATTTCAGAAATATCTGCTCCATGTCATAGAGACCACCATTGTAG
Source organism: Mus musculus (assembly GCF_000001635.26). Classification (NCBI taxonomy): domain Eukaryota; kingdom Metazoa; phylum Chordata; class Mammalia; order Rodentia; family Muridae; genus Mus; species Mus musculus. The sequence goes on from NC_000079.6 coordinate 35,861,863, forward strand.
CGGTCGCCTTTCCAAAAGCTGTCAGGAACAACATTGTACATGTAGTCCCAACCGAGGTTACTGGTCCTTAATCCTCAGAAGGCAGTAAAGACTCTGCTTGCTTCAGACACCTGCTCAGAAGGTTGTCTGGCTCTCTTCAGATAGCAGCCCCTGTGTGATCTTCCTAACAGTGCCTCAGGCTTCCTCATTATGCCTTAGTGCAGCTCATTCATTTGAATGAGTGAAGTCTTGTCTAGTCAGAAATCCCACGAACTTTACATGTCTTCTGCTTAGGCTTGGGTCAGCCTGGCAATAAGCTGCTAAAATCTGCAGCCCTTGGCCGGTCATCTCACTAGGGACAACCTAAACTGCTAGGTGTCATGGTTTTTGGAGAAGGTGGCTCACCACCTTACATTGGTGAGTTGTGGGAAGCAGCTCGCTGGCTCTCTGTAGTGCTAAGAGCAGGCATGGCTTTAGAATCTAGTCATGGCCAGCTCTAGGTCCTCCCCATCACAGCTCATTCTGCCTGTGCGGGACTCCAGGCTTTATTTTCCTTCTTTTTCTTTTTGCTCTACTAAGTTAAATCATAGCAAGGAGCCATCTCTGAACACATAGCCAGCTCCCAGATGTGGCAAGAGGGATCCCCAATGTGGTGTGACACCACTCATTCACATTCAGAAAGTGACTTGCTTTTCCAGCCTTAGCTGGAAGCAAGCCCCCCAGATAGCATTGACTGGGTTTGCTAGACATGCACACCCCCTGTGGGGGCCTTGCTATCTTTGTGCTCCTTCTTCAGGGTATCCTGCAGCACTCGGTAGAGTCCACCTAGCAAGCCTCTGAGGACTTAGCAGCCTCATTTGCCAGTCCAGCGTCTCAAATCAGCCCATCTCTTATCTGCTGGAAGTCATTCGATGTAGTGTAAGATAGATTCAGGTTATCTCCATATAACAGCTGACGCTAGTCACATACCAACACTAGATCTGACACCTAATCCACTGTTGTTCACTCAACATCAGACATCCTTGGTTGGTTATAATTCCTGAAATGTGAGTGGACTTCTGGATCTTCTAGGGCTGAGGAGTAAGAGGTACTGACTAGAAAGCCCAAGTACCAACTACAGGCACTAAACTTATAGCAACACCTTTCCATGTGTGGTGGCCAGGCTGTCTTGAAACTTTACATACAACATACAGCAAATCACCCACGGCCCCCAGCTTTAGAGAGCACCGTATGTAAATCTCATCTCTTATGAATTCCATAGAGTTTACATCTTGGTTAATTGAATTCCATGATAGACTTTTTCATCTGCTCAAATATGCAATGTTTTCAGTAATTCCCCATTTATTTTTTATTTTAGAAACTTCGTGAATACTTTCATTCAGTTTAAGAAGCCTATTATTGTAGCTGTTAATGGCCCAGCCATTGGACTAGGAGCATCCATATTGCCTCTTTGTGATGTGGTTTGGGCTAACGAAAAGGCTTGGTTTCAAACACCCTATACCACCTTCGGACAGAGTCCAGATGGCTGCTCTACCGTTATGTTTCCCAAGATTATGGGAGGAGCATCTGTGAGTACCATTTAAAACGAAATCCTTCTAGAAGACATCCTGAGGAAATCTAGCTTGATATTGTTGTACTCCGTGTATATAGAATGCCATTCTGTGGGGACTTCCCATACCAGCTACACAGTTTGGTTTGATCCATGGGATGCTATGAACTATGTACTGCTGTGCACCGTTCCCTAGGAGCTTACAGCTCTGCATAGTCAACATGGTATCCACTATCCATCGAAAAACCCTTTCTTAAAAGGGGCAGTGTGCATAGAAAAAGCAAAGGTTTCCCCAATTTTATGGTTTTGTTTTTTAAAACTGTTTAAGTAAATTTATCTGTATTGGTTCATGCTTATATTGTAGCTTGTGTTTTGACAAGCAACTATAGATTTGAACTAAGAAAAAGAAATATGTAATGGATGGGGCTCTCCAAAAGCAGAAGTCAGTTGACTTTGCCAGGACAAGTCTCAGACAGTGAGTACCTGGTGTCAGGCTGTTGAGACAGTCACACTGGATAGGAGAAGTCAGGCTGTAATGCAGCCTTGGACACACACACACACGGCTCTGAAACATATCCTGCCCTGTGGACTTGCATGGCTGTTCCATCGTCACTGTGTGGGGCCTCACAGGAAGAGTGCTGTCCATTAACACAGTGACAGCTAATGCTTTCCCTGAGGAGCCGACAGCCACCAGCACCGGTCCCGGACTGGGCAACAGACTTTTCTTAGAAGGAAGCACGGCCACTTGCCTCTGCCCACCATAGTCCGCCCTTGCCTCTGAGCCCCAGCTCTCGCACAGTTGAGGGAGAGATGTCGATTTAATCCCCAAGGGCCTCCTCATTGGCACAGACTCTGGAAAGGGGGATTACATAGAAGACGTTTCAATCAAAACCCCCCAAGGATTATAAAGAACGGGCAAAGATATCCGCTTCTTCTTGTTGGTTGTGGTGGAAAGCGTAGCAGTGACACACACACACACACACACACACACACACACACCCCGCCCCTTACAGTGGTCAACCTGTAAACAGGGCACAGGGGCCGCAGAACACTTGAGAAGATGCAGAAGCAACCGTAGCCTCCACACTGCGGACCCTCTGACAAAGCCTCACTCGGCCCAGGCAGACCCACACTATGCTTGCTGAGCAATGTTCCTCAGAAGCAGTAGACATAAATGACAGGACCCTAAGTGGGCTTCTGGGTGACAGAAAAAGCATCAGTGTGGAAGCTGGCAAGATCAGCACCATTTCTAGTCTAGTGAGTAAGGAGAAACCGGTGGTCATTTTCTGGATTTTTATCATAAAATGCAACCTGTCAAGAATGCAACCTAGGAAAATATAGGGGACCTTCTGAGACTTTTCCATAGGTCTAGACTTATTTCAAGTATTAAAGTATTTAATGGAATGTTAAATGAAAGCTAGTAGAAGAGGCCAGCCTCCACCGCCTCTCTGGTCTCAGTGCCGCCTCCACAGCTACCCTTTTGTTAGCCCAGGTGTTTACTCTGCTGGGACATTTGTTTCCAAGGGCTTCAGGCCCAATCACTGCCCCACATAGAACATAATGGCTGTCATTGGTCAAGGCAAACCAGTGAACCTTCTGCTTCACTGAAGTGCCTCTTTGCTGTTGAAGATCCGATGTACTGTCAGTGAGAAAACAGCACCTACTTATTCTACCTCAAACGCGTACACAGGCCACACAGCCCTGTGGTTCTATCATCCCTGTGCATCCTTTGCTGTGCCCTGGCACTCTAGACTGCCGAGCCTGATAAGCCTGAGGTCCTATGGGCTGGGACAGGCTGAAGGTTACCACCAGGAGCTGGTGTCCTTAGGAATGATTCCATGCAAGTATCTCCATTGGGAGGACAGCCATAGCAGTCACGTGACATCTTCACGTCACTGCTGAGATGAGATGCTCTATGATTATAGTGCCAGGACCACCATGGACAGCAACCACGACTGGCCAGTGTTAGTCAGTTCACCCAATTCATTGCCCCTGAAGTATGGATCTGATGACACAGATTGCATTCTTTCCCTCCCATTTCTCCCTCTCTACAGACCTTTTCCCTACATACCATTGTCCCCAACCTTCAGGTCTCTGGCCACTTATCAAGGCCATATCTGGTACAGGTCCATCTTCTCCTAACCTAGACTTGGTTCATCTATGCTGACAGTGCACACACTGCGTTTGTGAACATTTCATTCATGCACATATTTTATATATATACCTGGTAATCATTTAATGTTCCCAGATACTAGATGCATCCTTTGCTGCTTAGAGTGGCCCGGTCTTGCTCCAAAACACCAGGACTGAAGTGTAGCCTTCCTGGCATTCACCACAACCTACATGGTATCTTGTCCCTTGTCACCAACAGCAGCCTTGGTCTTCCACCTTCACTAAGCCTGGGACCACTTCCTCCTTAGAGGCATCCCAGGAGCAAGGGCAGTCTGTTCCCCGGAGAACTTGCCAGGGATAAAGTTTGTGTCCTGGGAGAACTCCCAAATTAGTGATGCTGTAAGTCTGGCAGCCTCCACAGGTCCATGGTTACTCTACAGGTTGCTGGGATAACATAACTGACAAAGGAATTTTATAGAAGGAACTATTTGGCTCATGGTTGGACACTGGTGGCAGCAGGAACTGGAGGCAGCTAGGCAGCCACGTTGCATCTGCCGTCAGGGAATAGAAAAAAATAAAAGCTGTGCTTTGATTCCTCTCTAGCACCCCAGTGTACGGAATGATGTAGCCCATTGCTAAGGTGGGTCCTGTGGCCTTGATTAACATAATCTAGAAAACCCCTCACAGACTTACCCAGAGCTTTGTTCTGTGGTGATTCTAAATCCCATTGACAACAGGCATTAGCTATCTTAAGTCCACTCCTTGTCAACTTGACAAGCAAACATCACTTTTAAGCTATAATTTTTAAGCTGTAACTTTCCAGGCCATGGCTTATGACCATCTCATAATGCAAAATGCATTCGGTCCAATTGTAGCTCTCCATGGTCTTTTAACAGTTCAGTACTTTAAAAGTCCGTGTCTAATCTGAAATTCAAGGTAATCTCGTATACTACAAGAGAAAGCGTGGTTCTAGCGTGTAATAATAGTACAGGATAAGTACATTCCAACAGGGAAGGATGGAGGCAGATGACTGAACAGAAGTCAGTACATCAAACACCAAATCCTGTATCTGTCCCGCATCTGTCATCTGGCACTGACAACAGAATCTATCTGGGCTCCTAACAGATTGGGATTACAGGACTCTCTCCATCCCTGCGCCTCAAACTCTGCTGCCTTCAACACACAGTCTCATGTTCCTGCCATCTCCTGCATCCCAGAATCCTCATTACAACTGAGCTTTCATAGTCAGGTCCCTATAGTCGCCTTTCAGGGCCTGAGATCCTGATGAACACTGCCTGTCTCTGAAATCATGAAACAGACTCAATGACCCTATCAATCATGTATCTTTACACCTACAGAGTCAGGCACTAGACAGACAACGCTGCCAAGTTCTGCTCCTGGCCCTTAGTGGGTGGAGACTGGTCCCTATGGACCAAAGCTCTAGGCATCTTTGTTTGGGCTGTTGGCACCCACAAAAGAACACTTCCATAGGCAATGGTTTGATCAGAGAAACCATCCTTCAGCATTCTCAGCTCAGGCTCTCTTCTCAAATGACTCTGCCTTCTGAGAAGTTAGTGTTGCAAGGGAGGTCTCCCCTTCAGGGCACCACTCCTGATGTCTCTGCAGAGGGCCAGGTTTCTCTCTAACAATTGAATCTGCCGTCTCTGTTAACGTTAAACTCGCACATGTCCTTTTCTTCATTAACCCTCATACTTTTCATGGTGTTTCTGCTCCACATCGTGCTCACAGTGTGGACCTGGATGAAAGCAGTGAGCAGAATCAGTGCCACCCATCAGTGTGCTGTTTGTCTATCTTGGTATTTCCTCCAGCAGACAAATGAATCCCTTCTATATTGAAGTGTGAGTGGAGTGCATTCAGATCACTGACCAGAATCTCACGCATGGCCTTTCACCTGGTTCCCTATAGACATTGGGAGCCAGGCCTCCGATGCCCCACTTCTCTTTCAGCACTCTGGTCTTCCAGACTCTACCAGAATAACTAATCCCTTATTACAGCATTCTAGGGATTTCCTAGCCCAAAGTCTAACCACATACATGATCAGTGTTACCACAGTAACAGGACCACTCCCGATTCCAAGGGCTAATCTCCTATGAGTTGCTTTATTTATCGCTGGAACAGAATACCTGACAATGACTTAAGGGAGGGTTTGTTTCAGGTTACAGTTGTGGGGGGTGGTCCATCATGGCGGCAGGAGCTTAAGGTATCAGTCACACTGAGGAAAGAGGTTAATGTCCCATTTCTCAATTTTATTCGCTGCAGGACCCCATCCCAGAGAGTGATGTCACCCACATTTAAGGTGGCTCTTCTGACTTTACTGATGTAAACTAGCAAACCCCTCATAGACATTTGTTTCCATGGTGACTTTAAATTCCATCAAGATTAACAATCACAGGTCATTCATTACCAGTAAAGTCAATTTTAGATTCATTGTGAGCTGTTTTTAGTTTAGAATAGATTATTTGCCAGCAGTTATTTCTAGTCCTGGCAATAAAGAATCCTGTGACTTCCCTACTTTGGAGTTCTGGCAGTGTATCCTCCCTGTGTAGACAATGCTTTGTGTAGACGGGTGATGGACAAAGGTGCACACGAAGAGCCCATCTGAAAAAAAGGATTGAGCAGTCTTGGGCAGGCAGAGACCACTCAGCAGCTGTAGTGCTCTGGAGCAGGATGCCAGCAGTGTGGGCATCTCAAGAGTTCATTAGCACTGGACCATTGAGACGGATGGTTCAGCAGGTGTGCCTGAGAGCTGTCCTTAGATGGACCAACTCTGCTCTCAAGAAATACACTGCAGTGTGCATGCTCACGTGTCTCTGTGTGTCTGTCTGTCTGTCTCTCTCTCTGTCTGTCTGTCTCTCTCCGTTTAAAGAACTCACTAGCCTTGGAAAATTTCCCAGATGGCTTGAAGTCAGTCCCTATGAACGCCTCCTCTTTGGATGGTTTCCTTGGTAGATAGTCCGGAGCAGTAATTGCTCTTTGTCTCAACTTGGATTCTGATGGTATAGCTATTCTCAGCTGTGGCCACATTTAACATACAAAATCAACTTTAGGTTCATTGAGACCCATTTTTAAAATAGATCATTTGCCGACAGTTATTTCTAATTCTGGCAATAAAGAATCCTGTCACCTACCTACTTTGAAAGTCTAGCTAGAGACATTTCGAAAAGATACTGGTCACTAGAAGTCATTATTGCTACTCCATGTCCTCCAGCACAGGACCCTCCCCAAACACTCACTGAGTCCAGGATGTCCCCAGAATCTGGTGAACCTCTGCTTTAGAGCCTGCCACACACAGTGTAGCTTCCCACCTTGTGAGCAGAGTGTTTGACTAAAGCCTATGCAGCGAGTGACTGACCGAGTGACTGGCCGCTGTTGAGGTGGCTTGTATTGTGGCTGCTAAAAGCATCTACTTCCTTTGGTGGCGTTTTGGTGTGTGTGAATTTGGGTGGGACAAGTTTGGTTTTCCCTACTTGGGGTATAGAGAGTTTACTGAAGGCATACCAACTGTCAGGAGAAAGCAAGCTGTGTGAGCCTTCCTCAGTGTGTCCCACAGGGGCCAGACACTGGCTTGCTTAGCTGCTCGTGGGTAGTCTACCCTCCCTGCACCCCGCAGCAGACATCCATAGAGTACCTACTGTGCACCATACACCTTGACATTGTCCCATTTCAAGAATCCACACACCTGTGTGCACAGGAGACATTCGGGGCCAGTACAGTAGACGACACTTTGGTAGCCTTTGCTAAGGGGAACAGAAAGGATAACCCAGGCTTAACCAGTGGCCATCGTGGGTGTGGGTGTGTGTGTGTATGTGCGTACAGGAAGGTTTGCCAAGCCAGGGACTGATTTCAAACTCCACATTCACCCACAAGAGCTGTCATCTTGAAACAGTGTGATCTGCCCATCTTCCTCCCTACACTTTTAAAACTTCTCATCTTAAGACCACGGCAGATTGGCAAGGTAGGGCTCTGTCTATTTAGTCTGCCCAAGGAAATGGTTTTTGTTGTTGTTGTTGTTGTTGTTGTTGGTTTTTAATGGGTATTTATTTGTTGGTGGTGGTTGGATTCCTTGGTTCTTCAAGACTTTGTCTTAAATGGACTCACTGCCTGTTTAAGTGGAATACATTAGCAGCCTTGAATCAGCCCTGTCTCTTACACTCTTAGATAAAATTTAAAATTCCTTTCATTGTCCTACACATTCCAACCCTGTGAAATGGGAGGGGAAAACACAAACCATACAAGACTGTCTAATAACAAATGTTTGTGGAGCCAGGCAGACCAGGAGACGGGAGATGAGCTGCCAGGACAAAATGTAGGCCAGAGCAGAGACAGTTGTGATTGGTCCAAACAGGCAACACAAGGAAGAGGTTGACACAGGAAGAAAGCGGTACTGAGAGCTGGGAGCTGCCATCCAGAGGTCAGGAAGTGGGGTGTGTTAGGAGGCTGGAGCAGGAGTCCGAGTTAAGTGCTGGTCTGGGTCTCAAAAGTGGAGAAGAAGGCCAGGTGGTGGTGGCGCACGCCTTTAATCCCAGCACCCGGGAGGCAGAGGCAGGCCTGGTCTACAAAGTGAGTTCCAGGACAGCCAGGGATACACAGAGAAACCCTGTCACGAAAAACAAAACAAAACAAAGTGGGGAAGAAGGAATGATTGGAGGAGACCACAGGAGAGCCCAGGAAGAAATGCTCAGACAGCCTTGCTGGGCCTGCTGGCAGGTTCATTGGTATCTGCTGTCCTGAGGACACACTTAACTGAATGAGTGAGTGGTGGTGACATCACTAAAGAAGTGCAGTCTGGGAAAGAGCATCCCAGGTACTCGGGAACTCTTGAGAGGGGAAGGAGGGCTGGGCTCTCCTCATCCTTTCTCATCTCCCTGGAGTATTCCTGTGGAGAAACGATCTTAACTACCATAATAAGGCCACATCCGGGTTTTATACATGTTATAGATGGTCTTTTCACTGAGAGGCCGTCCATTTAGAGAACAATCCAGGCTTCTGAGCTTGTGCAAGACTAAGCTCAGACTGCCTGCTAGCTACTCTTTAGATGATAAACTCAAAACCTTGCAAACTGTTCTTGTCTGTGTGCGTGTGTGCGCGCGCACACACACACACACAGCCCTGTATACACTGTCTGCCTTGGTAAAGGGCATCTAGTCAGCTGCCACACTTGGTCTCCAACGTGTACTGTTTGCTCTGTGCAAGACTCAGATCCTCGGTGTGATCCGACGGTTGTTTGGTCACTGCGGTGTCTCTCCATGGCTGAGAAGCACATGCTCAGGACCACGGGCTCTCGGCAGGATTTATCTGTGCAAGGCAAGCCACAATCAGGTCACGGGCATGTCAGCTACTCTTACAGTCTGTCTTAGCCTGCCTCCCCTGCCATTTAGTGATAGGACATCTGTACACCTTATGCCAGGGCTTGAGCTTAGCCCTGAATCCAATAGATACCTCTGTCATTTTTTAAAAGCAAAGTTATATTAGTTTTATCCAGTCAATCTTAAGGTAACTGAGACCCTCTTAAAATGGACATCCTTAACAGAACCACACCTAGTTCCTTCTGGATAGTCACTCTCTGACAAATGACAAATGTGTGGCTTCTGAGGTGTGACCCAGTCAGCAGTGACATGCCACTATCTTTACAACATTTGTGGAAAATACATAGTTTTATGTTGGGTTCAGTTCCTTTAGAACACAAATTACCTACTCTTATTAATGGAGTTTCCTTGGGTGGGAAGAAGAAATTCGTATGTAGGGGAAGTTACACCAGCAACCTCAGACTTAACCACAAAACAGTCTCGAATCTGGATTTCAGCCAAGTCCATGCGAACCTGAATCACATCATGACTTTTTGTTTTGTTTTGTTTTAACTGGCCCATGGTGTTACTCTTGGCACCCACCCACTTGGTCATGGTTTGTCCATGGTCTGTGACCACTAGAGGATATGAGGTAGACCCCCTCAGAACTCCATCCTCAGCTTGTGTCTCTGAGGATTGGGGTTCCAAGACATCATCTCCACCCATCCCCTCTGGTGTCTCACAGCATGTCAACTCTTTTTCCTTTTAGGCGAATGAAATGCTGTTCAGTGGGCGGAAGTTGACGGCACAGGAGGCCTGTGGCAAGGGTCTGGTCTCCCAGGTGTTTTGGCCAGGAACCTTCACACAGGAAGTCATGGTTCGAATCAAGGAGCTGGCTTCATGTAACCCAGTTGTACGTTACAGTATCTTGTCTTATTTTGTTTTCTTTTGTTTCTTTAATAATGAATGAAAAGCTTTTCCTCCACAGAGATTAAGTTAGACTGGCAGCGTGTTCCAATGTGTTCCCCTAGTCTTCCTTGTCCTGTGCACGGGTGCCACCACCAGTGCTAACCATTTACTGGCTGCAAAGTCCTTTGGTGCAGTCACGTGCTTAGGTACCCATAGGTGGAGGCCAGGGTTTTCAGTGACTGGGTTCCATGCCATCCCACAGCAGTAGTGGTGTGTCAGGGCTGGTCCAGTGGTGGGTGTGGGTCTGAGTAACAAACCATCTCAAACAAATAGCTTGGGCTGTTTCAAGTTTGAGTAGCACTGTTAAATATCCTGACAGCCCTCTGTATCCACCACGCATCCCTCCATGGAGATCAGAATCCACAAGCACTGAAATCCCTTACACAACATGGCCTGCTGTAGTCTGCGTGTACCTCTGCATACACTTGAGGTCACCTCTGTAGGTGACTTCTGGTGGCTGTCGCGGTGCAGCACTGTGAGTAAAGGCTGTGCTAGATTTTTAGATGAAAAGTGAAATCTGCATATTTAGCATGAACGTTGTTTGGTTTTTCTGCATATTTCCAGTCTGGCGTTGTTGAGTCTCAGGAATGTGGAACTCAGATACGCAGGGCTAACTGTGCTAACCTGTGATAGAACTGACATGTGATAATTTAGTGGTTGCTCGCACGCACGTGAGCAAAGCTTTAGTGCCTATAGACAGCCGTCCCCTGACTGATGGTCCCTCACTGCTACAGGTCCTGGAGGAATCCAAAGCCCTGGTGCGCTGCAATATGAAGATGGAGCTAGAGCAGGCCAATGAGAGAGAATGTGAAGTGCTGAAGAAGATCTGGGGCTCCGCCCAGGGCATGGACTCCATGTTAAAGTACTTACAGAGGAAAATCGATGAGTTCTGATGGGCAGGCTGAGCAGGACATCGGTGGCTCCCACTTGCTACGTCGTCCTGCAGTGGCTCGTGCTTGGAGGCAGAACTGGAAACATCCGAGCTATTTATTGCCGCGGAGTTTTTAAGTACTGTAACTTTAAAATAACTACAAAGCTTCTTTGTCTAAGCGTCTTTATTTTATACTCATGTATACACAAGTATAAAAATGTAATTGAGCACTAGGCTGCTCTTGGAAGCTCTAATTTTCTTGTAAGCTAGTTGTGGATTTTTGTTTTGTTTTTGTTTTTAAAAGGAATTATGTTTTCATTTTGGGTGACAGAAGAGTTTGAAATAATGTTTGTTTTACTCTTTTTTTTTTTCCTTAAATCTAGATCACAGACCCTCAAGAATACTAGCCAGCCTTCTCCCCCTCCCTCTACTGAAACATGTAGAAATACTTAAACATGTTCCTGCCTCTAGGGGGGAGGGGGAGGTGTGAGTACCTCAATGCTGAAAACAGTTCTGATCAAACTTAAGACCAACCTGGTAGAAAAAGCATCACTGATGGAAAATCCCACCCACGGGGGCGTGGGTTTCTGCTGAAATGCCCGCCGCTCTACCTTTCTTACTGTCCCATTCTTACCCAGCCACCGTGAAGAGCCCAGTGTCTGGAGGAAAGCAGGTGGTCCAGTGTCTGTGAGTCACTCCGTAGCTCGAGTGTTACTTGCTAAGTTATGAATTAGCATTAGTGGGTTTAAATAGTTTTTCTGACCCTTTTTGAAAAATAACTACATAAGTACTCCTTGTGGCTGGGTGAGAAATACTACTTTGCATAGTTTTGTTTGTCTATCTGCAGATATGATTGCTGTATTACACCAAAAGTATTTTTTATGTTTATAAAGTGTAATTTTTAGGTTCACTTAGAATATATTTTATTTAATTTAAAATTCTCTTGGCACACTATTAAATACGTAAACTCCTTTCAGAACAGAAAAGAACTACCTTATATTTGACATTTATTATCCAGTCTCTGCTCTTATGTCTGCCATATATTGCGCACGGTTTCGTGTTCACGAGTACCCCATGGTGTGGGGACTAACTTCAGATGCCTATTATGACTAAGGCTTCTAGGTTTGCAATCATATTGAATGTATGAAGACTGAAATAAAATAAAAAACCTTATTTTTGTACAGTTTTGAAGTTTATACTCAGAACTGACGCCTCCCCGGCCATGTGGAGCGCTGTGCAGTGTGTACATCTGTCTTTACCTTGGATGGATTGGTACAGTATTTTTGCATCTGTGGGACCTTCTCTTTGGTTCAGTAGTTTGAACTATATATATAAACTGTACACTCTGTAAAGTTTTTATAGAATAAATATTCAGCTGTGAAAACTGGTTAAATAAAACTAATATTTCTTAACACATTGGGAGTGTTTCTCTGCGTGTCCTTCCCCTGCCAGGTTTCCTGTGGAGGTGTCTTCTCTGGGTTGTTTTTTTTTTTTTTTTTTTTTTTTGAGGTTCACAGATCCATAGCCCACTGTTCACTACTCCTTCTCACACTCACGTGGATGGCTGCTGCAACTTCTCCAGGAAGCAAGGCATGTTTCACCAGGAAGCAAGGCATGTTTCACCAAATTGGCACCTACAAAATACTGATGCTAGGTCTGTCACTTCCTCTGCTGAATCCTGCTCTGTGGGCCCCGGGCACCTTTAGTGACCTCTCTTACTGTGTCTCTCATAGCCAGCTTGCCCCAGCCTGTCACTTTCCTGTCCTAAGATGGGAATCACCTGAAGCTTGTGAGAAAGCCCCTAATTTGTGCCATAATATGTGGGAAGATATCTCAAAAGATAATGACATCCCAGGGGGAGTCCAGAAAGGAAGGGAGAGCCCTGGGGAAGTTGGACACTCCCATCCTGAGGTGCTACCCGGGACTTAAGAGAGCACAGCAGACACTGAGCACAAGCACTTGTCTTCCAGGTCATTGTAAGAAAATGGGGGCTGGGAGCATTGGGCAGCCGCTCTGCTCAGCCATTGGTAGCCATACCCTAAGAAAAATATCCTTTATGCCTACCTGACTTCGTCTTGCCTGAGGACGTCCAATCAGGATGAAAATTGGTTCTGCTCAGTCAAACTGTATCTTTGAATTGTCTGGGTGGCTTTAAAAGCAAAAGCAGACCTTTCCTACCTACACAAGGCTCCCTGACCAGGCATCCAAGAACCTCGGTACAGTCAGCCCACTTGTCTGTTCTCCAACATAGGGAAGAGTAGCCCTTCTTGGCATCCTTTGAGCATACAACCCCACTGAGTGAATAGAGGCCTGGTTAGGCTCAATTTTTTAAACTTAAACATTGAGCTTAATAAGAAAATTAGTCTGTCAACAAGCCATTTCTGCATCATTTTAAATGCATGTACCAGTCAAGCATTTAAAAATGACCCTCGGGCTAGAGAGATGGCTCAGTGGTTAAGAGCATGGACTGCTCTTCCGGAGGTCCTGAGTTCAAATCCCAGCAACCACATGGTGGCTCACAACCATCTGTAATGAGATCTGATGCCCTCTTCTGGTGTGTCTGAAGACAGCTACAGTGTACTTACATATAATCTTTTTTTAAAAAAATGACCCTCACTAAGTTACTTGGCCAACTGTACTTACTGCAGGGAGCCTGGCCTCTCCCTGTCCTTCTAGGCAGTGTTCTAAAAAGTGTTTCTGAAATGGGTGACTGCTTTGGTGAAAAAGGCAGTGGGTGGTTTTAATATGGGCTTAGAACTTCACTTCTTGATCACCCTGTGATTCAAGGATCCAACCTAAACAGAAAAAAATCATAAATAGCAAAAAAAAAAATGTGGATTTCTATTCCCAAAATGTACCTATGCCTGGGGTTCCATTTCTTTTTTTGCTTCCTGGTGTGTGTGGGTGTCACTTCACACCAGGCAGAGCAGCATGCAGGGCTCCGCTGCACACTGGGGAAAGGGTGAAGCTAAGTGGGTGGCTCGGCAGGATCCCAGTCCAGCAGTTGAATGTGGGTGGTGGGGAGAAAGGGCTCCTCTGAAGATTTCAGTGTTACAGCTCTTTCAGACAATGAATCAGCTTGTGCCCCTTACTCGGGGTGACCGAGAACTGTATAAACCTTGGAAAACGGAAGTGAAGTTTCATTGGCTGAGATTTAATGTTCTGGGGATACCTCTTGCGTGGAGAGGTGTTCCAGGAAAGTGGACATTGCTCGGGTAGAAGGGCTGGGCTCTCCGGATAAGGTAGAGAAGAGAAAGCTGTGCTGGGGAAGGGGGTTCTCCACTTAGTGCAGAGCTCAGGGGAGCTAGGTGGACATAGACTTCAATCTTAAGTAGCAGGGTTTCCCAGCATCTTCTTGCCTTTGCCCTCCAGCCCCTAGGATTCGGGGAGCATGGCCAAAGCATGCTTGCCCTGGCATGCGTGCACGTATGTGGATAGAACAACTCTGTGGAGTCGGCTCTTTTCCACCTTTACATGGCTTCTAGGAACTGAGTTCAGCTTGCCAGACACAATTGTGCTGCAAGCTCCTTCCCTCATTGTGCCCTCTCACTGGCCCACTATCCCAACTTTTTATAACCAAGCTCCAGACTCCAGTCCAGTAAGATAACTTTTGCCTTCTTACCTGAACTAAGATCTTAAGCTTGGAGATAAAAGTCACCTGGGCTGCACACCTCTCTCCCAAGTCCCCTAGGTTGACTTGCAATATCTAAAGCAGAAAGCAACAACTGGCTTGAGTAGTAAGGTGGGAGGGTCACTCCGTGTGTGGAAAGAACACATCAAGCCCTGGCCTTCACTATCACTGTCATCTCTGGTGTATGACTGACTGCAAGAAACTTATTTTCCAAATAAATTGCTATAGTATTTTAATCTTTGAAAACCGTTTGAATAATTACCACATGTGTTTGTTGATGGGATATCTGGTCCCTTCCTCTTTCAGGAAGTATGAATCAGTCTCAAAGAGGAGCTTGCTTGAATGATTGCATCTGATGCCACCACTGAAAATCTGGTCCCATGTTAAGGTTCCCAGCTTGATTGTGCCATTGCTCCGGGTGGCCAGTTAAAGAGACATCCAGGCTCATGCTGTGTCCCTTAGGCTGCCCTGAAATGCCATCCTCTTCCTTTCAACTCCGATGTGCTGAAATTACAGGTGTGCACTAGCACACCTTAGACCTTGTTCAGATTTTACTATGAATATGAAATCCCTGGTTTCCTGGGGGAGGGAGATCCAGAAATCCTGCCCTCTAGGTAGACAGCTCACTGGTAAGTGCCTTGCCATCTCACAGGAATGGGGCTCTGTATCCATCTTCAACTCCTCCTGTGAGTGTGTGTGTGTGTGTGTGTGAGTGTGTGTGTGTGTGTGTGTGTCTGCCCCCTCCCCTCACACACACTCTTTAAGAAGTGATTCTGCTTGTCTACACATGGAGGTGGGGCCTATAATGCCAGCTACTCACAGGCTGATGCATGATCGAAAGTTCAAGTCCTAGCCTGGGCTATCCAGTGAGTTCAAGGCCAAGCTAGGCAACTTAGAAAGATCCTGCCTCAAAATAAAATGTATAGAGGCCATAAGTTAGATCAAAGGACATCACTCCATATGTATGGAAATACTGCAAGCTAACTAATTACTCTGTGAAATTACTGTATACCAAACCAATAAATAAATAAATAAATAAATAAATAAATAAAACAAAATAAGAACAAGAAGGAGGAGAACGAGGTGGCCGGTGGTAGAGGGAGATTGCTGTAATGCACCTGCCTAGCAATATAAGGCCCTAAATTCAATCCTCAGTATATTTTGAAATAAAACTCCACAGGAGGAGGATACAGACTTGGAAGGCACTAACCAACCCAAAATATCATAAATTAGATGACAGTAAGATGAAGAAATCGCCACCTTCGTTGGAAAGGCAAGGCAAGTCACCTGTAGTCATCGTCCAGGCACTGGAAGAACAGCTCAGGTAAACCAACTTGTAAAGAGGAAGGGTTCGTTTGGCTGAATTCAGAGTCCCCATCCAGGCTAACTGGCCCTATGGTGAACCCCAGCCTTTATGGCCACGATGTGAAAGAGGAAAGGAAGCCAGGACCCACCACCTCCTTCAAGGGATGCCCTCTATGACCTAATGCCTGACCTCTAAGAGGTCACTTCATCCGGCAATAGCACCAAGCCTTTAATACCTGGGTCTTTGAGGGAACATTTAGGATTCAAAAATTTGACAGTCGGGGGAAGTGTGTTTGTAATTGATGTACTTGACAAGGACTCCAATCTATAGTGAGTAAAGAATTTAAGTTACAAAAAAAAAAAAAAAAGTAGAAAAGAAAATGGGCCAAAGGAATTAACAGAGAAACCAGTCTGGATGGCAGCTGCAAAAGCACACAAATGTACCTATACCACTGACTGTGAGCACGCCTGTACTTGTGACTGTGAGCATGAATTCAGTACAAAAGATACACTTAGGGATACATGTTTGATCATGACAAAAAACAGCAAAAGAAGTTATTTCAAAAAAAGGGGGAGGGGGATAAGTTATTTACAAAGCAGATAAAGGAGAAGGAAGGAAGAAGGGAGAAAGAGAAGAAGGGGGCGGGGGAAGGAAGAAGGAAAGAGAAAGAAAGGGGACAGGGCGGAAGAAGCAAGGAAGAAAAGAGGGAGAGAGGAAGGGAGGAAGGTAGAAGGCCGATGTTGTGGGAGGAGGGTTTGGTGGGGCTTCTGAGAGCCAGAAAAAAGAAGAAAATAACAGCTGTGCTCTGCTGGCCAAGCAGTGTCTTTGAATGTTCTTGAACTTAGCCAATTCTCTCCTGTAATACTCTCTATACTTAGTAACCCTCCCCAGAGGCCTTGGAGAAAACACAGAGACCAGCATATGATTTAGTTTCTGCCAAAATGCTCACCAGGCTACAACTTCCAAGTAGTTCTCTGAGTGGTCCAGCCTTTCTCCACACCTGAGCACCTTTACAATCCCAGCTTAAGGTTTTAAAGTAATCAAAAAAAAAAAAAAATTATGTTACCATATATGGAGGGGAGGCAAACAAATCAAAAGTTCTATAAAAGGTTTTACTTGATTCTTTTGAATAAAATTTGGTCAAGACTGCTAGCATAACTAAAAGCTGTTTTTCCTGAGGAAGCCTTGGTATCCCATCTCTTTGATGAGAATCCCACAACAGGAGGAGGAAAGGAGAGGGGCAGGTAAAGGGGAGAAGAAGGAAGGGGCAAGGAGTGAAAGGAGAAGGAAGAAAGAAGATAGAAGAGGGAGGAAAAAGGAAGGAAAGTGGGAGGGAGGGAAGGAAGGAGGGAAAGGAGGAGGGAAGGAAGAAGAGAGGAAGGAGGGAAGAAAGGAGGGAGGGGGGATCAGGGAAGGAAGGAACAAAGGAAGGAGGGAGGGAGAGAGAGACAGGGAGATAGATGGGAGAGAGGGAGGAAAGAAGAAAACAGGTGGGAAAGAAAGCATCCAAACTGAAAGCTTTGAAGTCTCATCAATTTTGGTAAAAGGCAAAGTCCAGCTGGGGGAAAGGCTTCAAGATCAAGTGGGTGGAAAGCAGAGTCGCTGCCAGCAGTGACCGCAGCAGAGAGGTGGAGCCCCCAGGCTCCTGAGGTTTAGTTGCTGGTGAGGATGTGCCATAGCTCCGCCTTTCAGAGAGAGAGTGGCAGCTCCCACTCCTGCATGCACAGCAGCACTGTGGGAGAGCTCTACATGTCCATTGGCAAGAAAACCTACAAGCACACTGTGGCGTAGGTACATTCAATTCCCAGTGATTACATGGTCGCTCACAACCATCTGTAATGGGATCTGATGCCCTCTTCTGGTGTGTCTGAAGACAGCTATGGAGTACTCACATAGATAAAATAAATAGATAAAATTAGAGAGAGAAGGGAGACAGTTCCGGAACACAGAGACTCATAACTGGTCAAAGCTCTGAGAATAAGTGCTCAGCCTAAGCAGGACATCTACATCAACCCCCAAGAGCTTCAGAGACCATTGCAGAGGCAGAGGTAGGAGAAACTCAGTGGGCCAAGGACTAAGAAGAGTGCTGTGAATTGCTGTCTCCCGGGCGTGACAGCTGTGGCACTCATGAGCCAACGGCAGTTGTGGTTCACGACCTGCACAAGACCAAGCCAGCCAGCCATGCCAGGACAGGTGGAGATTAGCTTCAGAGGCCCCAGCTCTAGCTGAGGCCTTTTGAAAATTAAGGACAGGGGCTGGAGAGATGGCTCCATGGTTAAGAACACTAACTGCTCTTCCTAAAGGTCCTGAGTTCAAACCCTAGCAACCACAACCATCGGAATGAGATGTGACGCCCTCTACTGGGGTGTCTGAAGACAGCTACAGTGTACGTACATATAATAAATAAATAAATAAATCTTTTAGAAAAGAAAAAAGAAAATTAAGGACAGCTGATAGAGTGTCATTTTTCTCCAAGTAGGTGTCCATTGGATTCAATGGGTTATTTAAAAAGAAAGAGGACAAGAAGCTGGGATGGCTACATGTTGGGGGAGAGGGATCCAGTTGGTGGAAGGGAAAGACTGGGGGAGAATCTATATGTGTATGAAATTGTCAAAGGATAAAAGGAAAATTAAAGGAAGACAGTAAGACCATGGTTGCAATGGTGAAGGGCTGCGCAGCACGTCTTGGGAATTCAGGGGAGCCTTCCTAGAGGTGGAGTCTGAGAATAAGCTGGAATGGTTCATCTTGATCATTATCTTGATGAGATTTATACTCACTAGGGAAGCACACGTCTGAATGTGTCTGCAAGCGTGTTTCCTGAGAGCTTTAACTGAGCGGGTTGGACCCACCTTGAACCCAGAGGACTCGAGTCATTGACTAAATAAGAAGAGGAAGGGAACTAAGCATCTGTGTTCATATTTCCTGTTTCCTGATTGTGAGCATGTGACCTCATGAACACACACAAACACACCACATATTCCCAGCAATGGCATGGGTCCCATTGCCTTCAGAGTCAAAATAAACCCGTCCTGCTTTGTACTGCCAGTATCCTGGCACAGAAATGAGAAAAATAGCTAATATGTAAGCTGGGTATTCCAGAGCCACAGGCATGGATGTGCTTGGATCAGAGCCAGAGTCGGAGATCTGCACTCTGGTATTCTGTCATGTATACCAGCCAATGAGTTCAAATGTTCTCCGTATTTAATAGGACTTGATGTTTAATCTGGAGACTTGAAGGAAGAATCGAAATTGGCAGCCCAGCTTGGAAAGAAAAATGGTTGGCTAGAAACAAGGGAGATGAAGCATGTGGTGACAGGATGCCAGGCTGTGCTAGAAATGACAGAGGACAAGCGTGACAAAGGCCCAGCAGGCAGCAGGATGCCCCAGCTGAGGTGCAGGAGAGAGAAGTGTTTTGCATGGGTGAGTAGAGCGGACAGTGAGAGGTGCCCAGGGAGTGTGCATAGCTCAGGCAGAAGGTCCCTTTGTGGC